>NW_009714632.1:0-263 GCF_000703405.1 Apaloderma vittatum
CGGCCCGTGCTGAGGCGAACGTTCAGCACCGGGGAAGAAGCTGACAGACCCGCACCTAATGAGTCAAAATAAAATTTAGGAACAGATGGAGGAAGTAAAGATATGTCATTTTTCAGAACGAAACCTCTTTCATCTAAATGGTAGAACCACAGGCGAGAGAAAGGCTGTGGATATCGTGTACCTGGACCACAGCAACACCTTTAACACCGTCTCCCACAGCTTCCTCCTGCAGAAGCCGGCAGCCCATGGCCTGCGCGGGCGTG
>NW_009714632.1:331-629 GCF_000703405.1 Apaloderma vittatum
TTGCAGCCAGTCCCTGGGCCCAGTGTTGGGGATGGTTCTGTTTCATATTTTTATCAGTGATCTGGACAAAGGGATCAAGTGCATCCTCAGTGAGTTCGAAGACAACACCGAGATGGGTAGGAGTGTCGATCTGCTGGAGGGCAGAGACGCTCTCCAGAGGGGTCTGGACAGGCTGGATCACTGGGCCAAGGCCAACTCGATGAAATTCAGTGAGGCCAAATGCCGGGTCCTGCACTTCAGCCCCAACAATCCCCGGCAGCGCTACAGGCTTGGGGAGGAGTGGCTGGAGAGCTGCCAG
>NW_009714632.1:973-12674 GCF_000703405.1 Apaloderma vittatum
GAGGGGAGACCGCATCACTCTCTACAACTACCTGAAGGGAGGTTGTAGCGAGGAAGGAGTTGGTCTGTTCTCCCTTGTGGCGAGTGATAGGACAAGGGGAAATGGATTTAAGTTGCACCAAGGGAGGTTCAAGTTGGATATGAGGAAGAATTTCTTTACTGAAAAGGTTGTCATCCATTGGAACAGGCTGCCCAGGGAGGGGGTTGAGTCACCATCCCTGAAGGTGTTTAAGAGATGGGTAGATGTTGTGTTGAAGGACATGGTTTAGTGGTGTTCATAGGGCTAGGAAAAGGTTGGGGGCTCAATGATCTTGAAGGTCTCTTCCAGCCAAAAGTGTTGTATAATTCTGTAATAAAAATAAAGAACTATATACAAATTATCCCAGGCTCAGTGGCAGTGGGGGGCTGGATACGGGAGCGGACTTCAGGAACTCAGCATCATGATCAAAGGCTGAAGATTGGACAGAGTCCTCCCTGGACATCGACCGTTGATGAAAAAGAGGCAAAAGACAGCTAAAAACCTCGTGATACCTCAATTCTGTACTGTGTATGACATATATGGAATGGAATACTCTCATCAGTCACCTATCCTGTCTATCACCCTCCAGAGGTGCAACCTTTTACTTCCTTGTCACTCCTCTTACTTCCCAGCACCCCCAGCGCAGCACACAAGAGCCAGCAGTGGCCTTGGTCACTGTAGGAATAACTATAAGCAAATTACTGCCAGTCTCAGGCAGTAACTATAAACATCAGGTATTATCACTGCTAGTAGCAGACACTGCAAAAACATGCTGCTAACTTCAGAAGGTGCAGCCTTTTAGAAGAGACTGATCTGGAAAGTCAAAATCACTGACAGAATTGGTTCTTTTTAGCTCTAACCAGGACAATTGGAAAGGAACTTAAAGATCACCAAGTTCCAACCCAAATGACAGTGAAATGTCCATAGATGCAATTTTAAAATATTCAAAGATATAAAATCTAAGATATTGCATTTTGGAAAGAATTTGAAATTACATGAGATAATTGCTTTCAATTTATTTAATCAGGAAAAATATTTAAATATGATAGTGAGACATTTTTATAATTGACATAGTTTAGTTTAATGCTCTTTATATTCTTTCAGACTATTTGTTCTCTAGAAACATGCACCATGGTCCTCTGTTATTTGCACATCAACATATTAGTATTTGAAAACCTGAATCCTTCACTGACTGTGGGGGAACAGCAACAGGCCAAGAACATTTTCCTTCTATACTGACTTCCACCTGATTTAGAACATTTGTAATATTCTGTTCGTTTTTTGCTAAAAACATCTAAACATGGTTTTAGGTAATATGCAATATAATTCATAATATTCATTGCCCATCTTGCCTGAAAATGAAAACATATTTTGAGAAAAAGAGTTCTCAAGTTTTCTAGACTTTCTAACTTCTTGCATAAAATCAAGTTCTCCGTTAGGTGGCAGTGGCTGATTTCCTGCACAGAGAAACACATAATTGATCACAAATTTTGGAGCTCCCTTAGAAAGGATGCATAATATTCATAAATGCTAGGCTTTCTGATTATAGTAGACTTAAATTATTTAGAAGAACCACCTGGAAGAACAATTAACCCACTAATATGCTATAGTCCAATCTGTCAAACGTGTATCAGCTGATATATATGCTGGCACCTAATAACACTGCATGAAAGCACCTGGTTTCAAAACGAAAGGCCATATTCTGTGGACAGAATTTCTCTTCTGTCTTTCTACATAAGGATTTCTCTCATTGTCCCTCCAGCAACACTGGAGACTGGATGTGCCTTGCAGTTTTATTTAAATCCTTAAATCTTAGGCTGACTAATGAGAAAGCATCCCAGAGTTCAATGATGTTTGCAGCAAAAGTGTCAGGGCCCCATGGTTTCCTCTCATCCTCAATAATAAACCAACCAAAGACAAAAAAAATCAAAAATCCTCCAGCCATAGTTAACCGAAGATACTCAGCTGAGATGTTTTAATTCCCCATGGCCTCTTCCCTGGCTCCCAGCCCTGGTGCTCAGCAGGATACCAGAGCCCCCCCTCCACACAGGCACCGCTCAGCAGTGCATGAATATTTCTAAGGAAATTAATTGTTTTTTTCAGAAATAGATCTGAATGCCATGAGAATGTGGTTATTGCTAGCAACAAACGAGACTATCCTCTGTGACAAGAAATTACTTGAGGCTCTGAAGGACGTGCTTTGGGCGTGTCATATCTGGCTAAGAGACCAGTGCCTGAGTACCAAATGCAAGTTCAGGATGGGGCAGAGCACATGGCTTTCTGTCCCTGTCCCTCTCCGAGACGGAAGCCAAGGCCTCAGCAGAGCTGCTGGAGAGCTCCATGGGGAAATCTCCGCAGAGATGCAGCACCTGTTTGCACTCCCCATGTCCCAGCCGAAGGGATCAGCCACGGATTCATGCTGCACCATGAAGTTTTCTCAGGTTAGAGAAGATGCTGATGATTACCCCAGCCATCGAAGGCGAGGTGGCTTGTGTGGCAATCGCTACAGGACCCAAGAGTGCAGAGAGGGTGTAGGGGACCTGGAGAAATGCAGAAAGCATCAAAGAGTGTCTTGGTGGGTGGGGACAGTGCGAAGGTGAAGGAGCAGAGAGGAGTGCAGTGCTGGACTCCTCCATCCTGTTTGCTGCAGGCCAGGCAGTCACCTCTGAACAGCCTTGCCCATTAAATGTGTGTCCCTTGGGGTCATGGTGGCTGCGACTAACATTCTGAACCTTTCTGGGGACTTTGCTGGAATTTGGAGGTTGTTAAAATATTTTCTTGAGGTTTTACATCTCTGAGTAACACAGGCCATAAAGATCAGATCTTTAGGGAATGGCCATCAGGACTGTGGTAGTTGTAAACTATGATCACCCAACTCCTTTTTGTTCTGTTGCTCCTGGCATGACCCTACCCCACTTTTTCTTCGTTGTGGCACTCCTTTCATGAACACTGAGGTTATGGTACCTGGGTGCACTCCTGCTTTTTATTGTATTCATTAATAAGCATTAAATGTCCCCTTGCAGCAAAGCAGGCTCCCAAGGACCCCAGCTGCATTAGGCAAAATGTTGCCAGCAGGTTAAGGAGATGGTCCTTCCCCTCTGCTTAGCACTGGAGAGACATGGGTGAAAGGCTGGATCCCGTTCTCGGCTCCCTGGTATAGGAGAGACATGGATGTGCTGGAGAGAGTCCGAAAAAAGGCCGCAAAGATGGTGAAGGGACTGGAGCATCTCTCCTGTGAGGAAAGGCTGAGAGAGATGGGACTGTTCAGCCTGGAGAAGAGAAGGCTCAAGGGGATCTCACCTGAAGTGAGGGTGCAGAGAGGACGCAGACAGGCTCTTCTCAGTGATGCCCATTCACAGGATGAGAGGCAATGGGCACACACTGAAACACAAGAGGTTTCTTCTGAACATCAGGAAACACCTTTTCACTCTGAGGGTGACCAAGCAGTGTCACAGGTTTCCCAGGGAGGTTGTGGGATCTCTTGAAGATACTCAAAGGGCATCCTGACAAGGTCCTGTGCAATCAGCTCTAGATGACCCTGCCTGAGCAGGGGGCTGGACAAGGTGACCTCCAGAGGTCCCTTCTTCAACCATTCTGTGATTCTGTGTCAGAAAAATAAACTGCATCATGAAGTCTTCTAGTTAGCTGCCCTGAGAACAAGAGTCGGCTCCGACTCGGAGCTAGAGAAGGAAAGCTGCAGGCACACCTTCACGTCAACAGAGGGCAACATGACTGCACAGACGGACGGAGCTCCGGAAGGGTGTTTTTGAAAGAAATACACATAAAAACCTAGAGGATGATATTTTTTTGACATACAGAATGTTATCTGTCATTATAAATGGCATTTTTACACATATGCCTATGCACACGTTTATTTGTACACATCAGGATGATCAAATTATCAATCTAGACAATACTACGCTCTCTCTAACAGAACTGCATACAAGGATTGGATGGTGGATATCAGCGTCTTGCACCTTGTAAAGCCATGTTTCACAAAACACATTTTCAGATGATTCCTCCTATTTTGGCAAACCCTTTTGGCCAAATCCTCTCTGGCAAGGTAAGGTATATCCACAAAGAAGGGAGGGGTGGCATTTTCTTCTGCACTCTTGTCCAAAGCAGGGTACTGAACTGCTTTTCAAACTGCTGAGCTTACTGCTCTGCTTACAAAAGCTTCCTATCACCCAGTCATTAAAGCAAGATGAGTAGAAAAGTGGAAAGAATGCTACAATTCCACAATTTCTGTCTGAGATTCTGCACCAATATGTGGACAATACGGGATAAATAGGAAGGAGGAAGGTGACTGGGACAGGGCCAGGTGCAAAACAGCAGCATACCTCACATTCGCTGAGAAGGCAGGACAAGTGTCACAAAAGGACATCAGGAGCCCTGGTATGCATTCTGTTCTGTAGGTATTTTCCAAAGAACTGTGGCTCCCAAACACTTGGCAGGCGAGTTAAACAGTTGGGACATTCCTCTGCTAGCTGGAGCTCTGAAGGAACGCACGTAGGCAAGTAGGGAGTCGGGAAGGCTGAAGAGCTGCATTTTTGAGCCAAAGGGAAGTTAGACAGGAGTCCCAGGCCCTACAAAGGGCACAAGACCTGGATCTGGTGGCAGGACCCATTTGGATTCTCTCACACCACATGGTGACCACAGACGAGGGCATTGGTCCAAGTTGTAACTACAACATACCTAAAGGCCTCCTCATATACTGCGGTTAGACACCAAGCACCCTGCTCCTGGCAGTTGTGGGTCAGGTGCAACGCAGCTGTCTCACCTGAGGGAGTGACTCTTCTTTGCATTTAAATGTTAGGCAGCCAGTGCAGCAATCCTCCTGAAGCAAGTACTAAATTCCCTGGGTGATGAACAGGTGCCTTTGGAAACAAGCATCCAGGAGATCCTGCCCGCTTATCTTGTATGCATGCACCACGGCCAACACAATCTTCCTTGGGACCTTCAAGGATTCCTGTCCACGCTTTTATCACACAGGGAAAGTGATGAATCGAGTCAGGGCTTCTCTCACCTCACTGCAGCTGTCAAGGTCAGACATCTGGTTTAGCAGGTTTAGTAGAAAGCTGACAGTCTTCTGGGCTCACATAGGAGACACAGCAAGACTAGCACATTGAGAGGGTTACTCATTCTGTCCCAAGGTGGGTATCAAGAATTGCCCTCCAATGACTGAGTGCTGCCACCCACTGAGCAGAGAGAGGACCCGGGTTACCTATGCTAACTTTGAGATAGTCAAAGCTGGTGGGAAAAAAAGCTCATCCCATTTACAAGGGAGTGCTTCCATAGGCAGGGAGAACTTGAGTGCTGGTTGGGCATCCCGAGCAGTTCAGGGGAGTCCTGCCCCAGGTGTCCTAGGGACACAACTGCTGCTGCTCCTCAAAGGAGGCAGAGATGAATCTCAAAATGCAGTTCGATTAACTTTACCAGGTCTATGCGGCAGAAAGAAAATGGGAGCTCTGTGTCTGATGTCCTTCCCTCCAACTTCCTTCCATCTGACTTCCTCCTCGGTATTATTTATTTTGCAAGAGCAGTGAGTGGCTTTGCACCTCGCTAACTCAGTGTACCTTGTAAAATTCTCTTGCCCTGCACATTAGCCAGTTCTGAAAAAGACCTTCAGCTGGAGACGAGATAACAGAGGAGACCAATGTAGCGTATGAAAGTCTAGTCTGAACATGTGAAAAGGCCTGTGTTATTTCTAGCAGGTTACACAAAAGAAAAAAAAGATTGAATGCAAGATAAAATTATTCAGCACCCATAATTCAAAGTCTTTGCAATGAGAATTAAGGTAGGAGTTTCTATTACTGATGTTTTCCTTTTCCAGTGCTCAAGTTATCATTTCTCATTTAAACTTCTTAATAAACACTTATACCAGAGCTGATCATAAAGTGTCAGTTAATTTTCACATTAAAAACCCCACTTACGTTTGTTTTAAACTTCCAGTTAAAATTTCAGGTTTTTAATAAAAATCAAAATCAAGCCTGCAAATATTTTTTTTTCTTAAACACCTGTAAAATTCATTGGCTTTACCATTGTTGGAAAACATGTAAACCTAAACTGAGGTTTTTGTGTTAACTAAAATCTCGCTTTTGTCCCCTAACAAGACGTTGAAAATGCAGTGGCTTTGCATAATTTAATTTTCTTCCATTTCAAAAGCTCTGGCAAACAAGGTAATTAAAATTGAAATAAAATCTGAATAGCAAAGCAATTAGGTCACAGCCATCCTTCCAGAGGCGCGCACTACATCAAGGAAACAGCACACTTCTCAGGGCATGGGTTTTCTACATGTTGTACTCTCTTAATCCAGGATGTGGCCTTTAAACTCCCTGAGCAAGGGAGCGTTGTAGCTAACAGGAACTTTTGCACCAGGAGTCAGGGATACCTGTTGTGTTCAGACAGAAAATTCCCATTGTTAGATCATCTTGGCCTCATGAAAGTCAAAGTTCTCCTCAATGTACAGCATCATTAAGCAGCTCAGAGCTTTCTCGATGATAACAGAGTGATAAAAAGGGCACACTTCCTGCAGCTGAGATTGCTGCGATGTTAATGTTGCAAGGACTGTGTGGGACCTTGACGGGAGAATGTCCTGATCTAGCAAGTCAGCTGGCACCGTGAAAATCAAGGTGCACACACCATGCTGATCTGCAGTTTGCCCTTTAAGAACTGGAACTGATAGAGATTAGTTATATTAACGTTCCTGTTTGCCTTTGATACTGCGCGCTAGTGTGTTAATATACTACACTATACTGAAGTTGTGCACCTGGAAGGCACTTAACCCCATTCTACAGCGTGGGTTGAGTTCTAGCTGGTGAGAGTAGCTCTGCAGAAAATAATCTGGCCGTCCTGGTGGACACCAAGATGATCACGAGCCAGCAATATGCCCTGGCAGCAAAGGCGGCCGACAGCCTCCTGGGCTGCACGAGCAAATGTGTGGGCAGCAGGTTGAGAGAGGGAATTTTTTCCCTCTATTCAGTGCTTGTGGGGCCACATCTAAAGGTCTGTGCCCAATTTTGTCTCCCCCATGCCACAAAACATGATGATAGGGGTGACAGTCACAAGTTGGAGCATGGGTGCTCTGCTCTTTTTCTCGGCACCTTCCCAACCATCCCCAAGGCTATCTAACCTGCTCTTTTAGGAGCTCTGAGGAGATTTTACAATGTTGTTGGCTACCTATTCCGCAGCTCTAGTATTGTTATCATTAGAAAGTTTCACATCTACTTTGGATCTACTCTGGTTAGTCTATCAAAGGGAACAATTTATCAGTTTGATACAATTTGTTCTTGAAATATGTCTATTTATTGTTGCTTATCTTTTTATTGACTTAAGGGTACTGCCATTCATATTCAAGTATTGAAGTAGTCACAGATTCCTGTGGTTCTCTTTTGTCTTTCAGTTAAAAATAAAGTAAATCCTTTTGCACTCAGCAAGATTCCGGCATCCCAGCCTTCTCCATCTCTCTGAGTAGAGTCAGAACTGGCTTCTCTGGCTCCTCAAGCAGTCCAGGATGAATTTCACAAGGTCCTGTCAACCTGTAGACTTTTAGCTGTGGTCTATAAATGGAAGTCTGTAAGCAAAAGCTTTATATATACATTTTTTTTTATTGTTAGGATACACAGGGTAGAGAAAAAAGAGATTAAATAACATTCAGACAATCTAGAACAGTACATGATTAGTCTTTACGCTAAGGGTTGGTGTTTCAAAAATGAAGAAATGTAGTTTTGCAGGTGGTAAAATATCAAGGCAAGTGTTGCCTGAAGCTACTTGTACATAAGAAAGGGGAAAAAAAGGAAAAGTAACACACAGAAAAGATTAAGGTTAAACCACATAAAACCAGCATAACTTGCATTAGGAAGTGAAGAAGCACAGAGACAAGAGCTCCCTCCACTTTAACATGTATTATGTTGCATTGGGTTTGGCTGGAATAGAGTTAATCTTCTTCACAGCAGCTCGTACAGGGCTATATTTTGGATTTGTGCTGAAATCAGTTCTGATAACACGGGGGTGTGTTAGTTACTGCTGAACAGCTCTTCACAGAGTCGAGGCCTTTTCTGCTCCTCACCCCATCCCACCAGCGAGTAGCTGAGGGTGCACAAGGAGTTAGGAGGGACACAGCCGGGACAGCTGAGCCCAGCTGACCCAAGGGCTATCTCAGACCATATGACATCCTGCTCAGCATATAAAACCAGGGGAAGAAGGAGAAAGAAAGGGATGTTTGGAGTGATGGCATTTTTCTTCCCAAATCACTGTTACGCGTGCTGGAGCCCTGCTTTCCTGGGGATGGCTGAACACCTGCCAGCCCATCGGAAGTGGTGAAGAAATTCCTTGGTTTGCTTTGCTTGCATTCATGGCTTTAGCTTTTCCTGTTAAACTGTCTTTATCTCAACCCTCAAGTTTTCACATTTTTACCTTTCTGATTCTCTCCCCCATTCCACTGGATGGAGGAGTGAGAGAGCAGCTGTGTGGGTCTGAGCTGCCAGCTGCGGTTAAACCACAGCATATGTACAAACACACTTTGTTTTTTTTGTGTTTTTCTTTATTATGGATGAGCTGTAGCCTGGCTCTGTTCAACTCCCTTTTGTAGCTGCTTCTGTGTGCACCCCTGGAGCATATCTTCCCCTTCTCATTCACTCCTCTCTCCAGGAATCTGGTTCATACAGTCTGAGATTGCTCTACCATGCAACCCAAAGCAGAAGTGAACTTATGTCCTGAATCAACACAGATGCAGATGTTCCCAGTGAGACTGCAGGAGTAAGTTCCAGGTGCTCAGATAAAATGAATCTGTGGCAGAAAGTTTGGAAACAGCACTGAAAGAGAAGAGGTAATTTAGAGAGAGACTCAAAATCATGTACTAGCTTACAACCTCCACTTTTAAAAAGAGTGCACATGGCAGAGAAAACGATCCTGATAGATTACTAATACCGACGACACCAAAGGAAAGAAAATAACCATGCAATTATTCTAAACTGGCCACAGGGGTATCTTTAGAGATTTACTAGATAATTAATGTTAATTATTATTCCTCTCCAGGCAGCCTGAATAAACACTGAATGCAAAAACTTGAACTCCACCTTTTCTTCCATTCCACATGTTAACACAAGGTCTCATTGTCATTAACACACTGATATAGAGATGGGCTAGGAGTTTTCTGGTAAGGGGTTTTTCCCTCTGTTTAGGGTCTCTGGCTTTCAGAACACAAGAGCATTCAGTGGTGGGATAACAGGAGTGAGGAGGAGGAGGGAGATGTCAGCCCTACAGCAGGGGAAGGCCCTGGGAATGTAGTTTGGGGCACCACTCATGCCTGCCCGCAACAGGGCTGTGCTCCCTTCTGGCAACTTGGTTTGCCTCACTCCAGCACAACATGTTGTGCATTGTGTCTTTCCCTCAAAACTGTGCTTTAGAAAATACTTCATGTCCTTGAGTTTAGTCACTTCTCCTGATCCTGGACAGGAGCAGCTTCTGCTGCTCACACTCCTGGATGCAGATGCACAGGAGCCCAGTCACACTTCCGTGTTAACCCTGTGACTTCTTCAGCAGGGAAGTCTCCTTGCACCCAGGTTCATGAGCTTTCCGGTAACTTTTCGGTGCTGGAGGAAGGCCAAAACATAGTCAGAAGAGAGCCAGGGAGCCAGTAAGATAAAAAAAAATACAAAAAATACTGGATGCAAGAACCCAGCAGCTGCAGAGCAGGAAAGAGGATGTGACACAGTTTATATGCAACTAGGTGCACGTTAGACTGGAATGTTGTCTGTTATCAGCATTTAAATTAAACAGCTTTAGCCAGTTCAGGTATGTCTACATGAGTAGGAATGAAGTGCAGCCATACTCCTAAACACAGCTTCAGGGTGATACGGGTGCCTTGGATAAGCTCAGCAAGGCTCAATTTCTTTGGAAAGAAGATGTCTGTAGATCTCCAAGGCTGGTTTCAAGTAGAATAAAAAAAAAAAAAGAATCACCCAAAAAGATAACGCTCCTGCCCCAGTCCCTGGGCAGACTTGTCCCCCCTGCCCTGCAGGGTCATCAGATGCTTCAACATCCCAAAGTCACAAAGCACTAATCTGCAATCAACAGCCACGAGAACTTTACATCTGCTCCTTCTACAGGATTAAGGAATTTTCATTTCAGAGATTTTTCACTCTCTCTAATGCCCTTATTAACTTGGGCATATTTAAACATTGGTTCAGCAACACACGAAAATGTGGATTAAAATCAATTTCTTTATCAGTTTGTATCTAGAGGGATATTTTCATGGCTCACTAGAGTTATCACTATATCCACCTGTTTTGCAGCAGCAACAGTCATCTGAGGTAACTTACCTCTCCACGCATTTATAACTAAATTTAGAGTAACTAAACTGTAGCTCAACTCAGATTGCCCACACACGTGGTTGAAGCGTATTTATTCAGTCTCACTCTAAAAAAACTACTCTCCCTCCAGAGGAAGCTGAAGGATCTTGAAAAATGCAAAAGGCATCAGGGCTGGGGAAGGATTGGGACTACAGTTTGCGCATTGCATTGCCACCACAAAGCCCATTTACAGCCCTGTTGGGGGAAGCCTACTAGCAGAGAATCATTTCAAATCTGCTGTTACTCCTCCAACCCGATCTATGCAGTAAAATTGTGATCTGAGTATGCCAAGGGGACATCTACAAGGGACATCTAGCAGTTTTAGTTGGAAAATTGCAGAGCAGACTCGCAGTGTCTGTCTTCACTGTTAGTTGCCAGGTTTCCACTCATCTTTTGCCTCTCATCCTCACTGTTTTTCTCTCTGTTGATCAGACAAGCTACACACCAGGAACTTTGCTGCAAGGCAAAGGACACACCAGCAGTGCACAGCAGAGGTGTCAGGGTGCTGGAGAGAGGAGCAGAACCTCCTCGTTAGCACCCACAGTCCCTTAAATCCACCCAGCTCACCTGACTGAGCTGATCCATGAGGCTGCTGTCAGCTCAGCAAACCAATGCAAGATTGAGTCAGAATCTGCACTGCTCTATCATGACCCAAAATAGACAGATATTGGAAAATCATCTTCTCTAACTTTTCAAATTTCCCTTTAGTGGTACCTGCCTTTAGACACCAAGGACAGGAATCAAAACACTGAACTTTATACATCTGCAAAGTCACCGCCAACCTCTGGGAGACTCCTGTGGAATGAACTTGCAGTCAGCAGGAGTGACAGATGCTCTCAAGGCACAATCTAGATAACTTCACATAGACAGCCACCATGGGAAGATGGGCTGATCACACCTTGGAAGTGTCTTTTTGTAAAGACAACTAAGTGCGTGAATTTCAGCTACGGGCATCCACATCAGCCTTCTTCCATGAGCCACCCAATCCAGCTCCAGCAGAGATTTCTGTGTGACAGGGCCATGGGGTACTGCAGTTAATGTCTAGATCAAATATATATGCACATAAGCAACTTCAATTCTGTCATGTCTGATTTGGGATTCACAGAATCACAGAATCACAGAATAGTTTCACCTGGAAGAGACCTTGAGGATCATTGAGTCCAGCCTTTGTCCCAGCCCTGTCAACCTACTAGACTATGTCCCCCAATGCAACATCCACCCCCTATCACTCTCCATTAGGGAGAACAGACCAACTCCCACCCTGCTACAATCTCCCTTCAGGTACTTGTAGAGAGCGATGAAGTCTCCCCTCCATCTCCTCTTCTCCAGGC
>NW_009714633.1:0-1278 GCF_000703405.1 Apaloderma vittatum
ATATATAATATTAAATAGATTATATAAAAAAATTCTAAAGAGGCAGACTTTTTGAATATGTAACATTTAACAGACTATATGAGAACATCTAAATGGGCAGACATAACAGATTATATAAAAACATCTAAAAGAAACAGATTTTTTAAATATGTAACATTTAACAGACTATATGAAAATATCTAAAGAGGCAGACATATAACAGGTTGTATAAAAACATCTAAAAGATACAGAATTTTTAAATACATAACATTTAACAGCATCCTACTTCAGTCTGTGTGGGCTTCGAGTGGTGACTGGCCTCTTACAAGAGGGACGCCAAGTCACTCACATCTGCTGGCAAAGTGGCCGTGTTGAGGTCAAAAAACTGCTCAATGTTGATGGAGGTGGAGAGGTCATCGCTTGTCTCTTGGCCCCAGGGATGCTGCAGAAAAGAAGTGGCCCAGGAAGGTTTCGTCAAAGTCCATGTTGTTCAGGTTGGATTCGGTGAGGACCAGCTCCTGCCCACAGGGACATTCAATGTGGTGCCCGTGGACCATCAAGTCCAGGTCCCTTGCTACAGGGTTGATCCCCGTATCTTGGCCACAAAAGAAGCCCATAAGAATTTTGTCTTTCAATCAATCACATTTTGTGCACTCTAACTCAGATCCTTAGGTGAATTGCTCTGGGGCAGGCAATCAGATGATACTGCCTTACGTCAACCTTCACTCTGCGAGCAAAAGAGAATGGTCTGCTTTTGAAATCTGTACCATGAACGAAGCCAAGAACAATTCTGAGATTCACTCAAGCGTATTTGGTCTACTCTAGCTCAGATCCTGAATTTTAGGAACTCGGAATATGGCCCTCAGCTGAACTTTCTGTAAGCTTCACTTGGAAAGCAAGACATACCCGTCTACTCTTTTTAGTCTTGGCCACAAAAGAAGCTCAGAATTTTGTGCTTCATTCAAGCCCATTTTGTGCAAACTAGGTCATATTCTGAATTTTAGGCACTGTGATTTTGTTCATCAGCTGAACTATCCTTCCTAGAAGCTTCACTCGGAGAGCAAGATATAAAAGACTATTCATTTTAGTCTTGACCACAAAAGAAGCTCAGAAGTTTGTGCTTCTTTCAAGTCCATTTTTTGACCTCTAGCTCAGATCCTAGTTTTAGGAACTCTGGTTTTGGCCCTCACTTGAGCTTTCCTTCGCACAAGCTTCACTCGGAGAGGAAGACATAACCAACTACTCTTTTTAGTCTTGGACAATGAAGGAGCACATAAGAATTTTGTGCTTCATTCAAGC
>NW_009714634.1:0-8013 GCF_000703405.1 Apaloderma vittatum
CATTCACCACCACTCTCTGGGCTTGGTCATCTAATCAGTTTTTAACCCAGCAAAGAGTACACCTGTCCAAGTCGTGGGCTGCCAGCTTTTCCGGGAGGATGCTGTGGGGGACTGTGTCAAAGGCTTTGCTGAAGTTGAGGTAGACAACATCCACAGCCTTCGCCTCATCCACTAAATGGGTCACCCAGTCATAGAAGGAGATGAGACTGGTCAGGTAGGATCTTCCTTTCTTAAACCCATGTTGGCTTGGGCTTAACCTTTAGTTGTCTTTTACAACTTGATGGCACTCAGGATGATCCGCTCCATAACCTTGCCAGGCACTGAGGTCAGACTAACAGGCCTATAGTTCCCCGGATCCTCCTTCTGGCCCTTCTTATGGATGGCCAACCCATCTCTGAACTTCCATTTTTGATTTTGGAGATTATTCTTGCTCCTATTCGTTTGAGTTTACCTTGTATTCAGTTTTTATCTGCTTCTTCTGGCTCTGCGTTATTTATCTAGAACTGGAGAACCTAAATCAGGTGTGGGGCTTGCGGCCTTGAAGTAAAAGCTGACAAGCAGCTGGCCAGTGACCTACGAGGACCAAAGGATGTGGAAGATTCCCAAGGCCAGGTTGATGTGGAAGGAAAAGTACCGAAAATAGCGGGTGGCTCCCTGAGTTCGTACCGAAAATAGCGTGTGGCTCCTGATGTTCCGCCAAAAGGAATTTGGAGACTATATGGGACCTTGGGGACTGTTTGGGTGGCTCGCTATCGGGATATCAAGAATTAATGAAGGATGTGAAAGATAGCCAAGAAATGCTGGTTCCAGTAAATGTTTTTGTAAATAAGCAAATATATCAATAAGTTGTCAAAGTATTGGATAAATAGTTGTCAAAAGTACTGGCTAATTACTGATAGCTTGCAGCTGCGAAATATTAAAGAAAGGTATAAAAGATAACATGTAACTCCAATAAAGCGGATGATTGTAGCATTCATATTGAGTGTGTATTGCAGTCTCCCATCTTCACCGCCGACAATCAGGAAATGGTGATTCATGAGAGACTCAGTGAAAACGTAGTAAATATAAACCAGAAAACTTTCAGACCTTGTCATGCTATCTGCACTGAACTGCAGCATTTTCAAGAAGGCCTGTTCTGAACTGCACAAGCAAAATTAAGCAAAGCACAAAGTTATGAGAATTAAAGCTCTGCTTCTTAGCACTGTGTGAAACCCCAAGGCTTCTATGCAGTGATCAATATTCAGTAGTCAGTACTAGTCGCAATCATCACTCACAAATGACGGGGTAGTTTCTTCTTCTAAGCATTTAAGAGGGAAGGATCAAAATCATATATAATGCTGCCACTCTAAATACAGCTGAACAGCAAATATCAAGATAGAACCCTTTGTCTATTTTTGCAATTCACTGCCTATAGAAGGCTTGACTAGGTTTGCAAGACTTTTCATGGTCTGATGGTGATCAATCATTTGACTGCCATGCACAGTCTATCATCCTGGCTGAAAATTAAGAGCAGGGGGATGAAAACAGCATTTTTTTTTTTTTTGGAGGGGGGGAGTGTTGTGATTACAGGCATGATTTCGTCTAAATGTGAGGCAATTTATCAGTCACTGATAGTTCAGAGAAATTTGAAGATAAATGGCAGGTATAACTGCATACACATATATACACATATAACACACATTGCATAAACATACTTTTAACATGGTCAAAGCCACATAACAGGAAAACTTGGGTTTCATTGCTTTCTTACATTGATTTTTTAATTAAAATTTGCTTCCTGGGTAACCATAGATTGGGATTAATCCCACCTAACTACAGACTGTGTACCTTCAAACTATTTTCCTTTTATGGTTAAGGAGGAGAAAGCGGGCACCATAAAACAGAATTTCATCCTGTAAGTGTCTAAAATGGATTCATAGATACAGGAGACGAATCCTAATCAGAGCCTCCTACTTCAGCTCAGTTGGCATTAATATCATCATCTTCTTAAGTAACTCTTCAGAATGTGAATATTTCAGATTCAAAACAATTTGAAATTTAAAAACGTGGTATGATATCTTCTGCTTTCTTCTGTAAAATGCCTTATTTGATCTCAGTGGATTCTGTCTCTCTTCATAAGACTTATACAAGCTTCTTATTCTCCAGAGATCTACTGTGAATAGTTTTTTCTGTTTAATTTTGCAACATATTGATTTCGTACTTTTTTTTTCTCTTTATTATTTTTTGGAACCCTCACTTGAATCCAGATATCAAAGAGGAAGCAGAAGTCGATCTTTGTTGTCAGGAATGAAATCAATATGTAATAACTAAGAAATTAAATATTAATGAGTTCAAAATCAACACAAACATTAAAGAAAAGTGTATCTTGCTATGCACCAAAACAAGAAATGAAAATAAAAGTTTTGTCCTGGTATATGTGCAGCTATCACTGAAATTTACTATATATATGTGCATTTAACAGTAAGATCTGGTCAATTATGCCTTGCTACATATATTGATCACGTTATTCATATTTCTGTGTTGACGCATCTAATTTGGGCTTCCTAACTTACTGATGACCTAACTAATTAATGAGTTACTTATTTTTGTAAATGAAAATTCTAAAGAAGAGATGAAATTTAAACCATGGAAAAAGACCAAATGGCACTTTTCTCCTGTAACATCAGCGATAAATTTGATAAAGTACACTATTATGAATTAGGACTGAGTGAAGTATTATGACTGGAAAAATATATTTCCAGGATCTATTATTGATCATTACTCTTGAGCTAGAAAACCAGTTTCATCTGGTTTCAGCTAGTCAGGAAATACACTTTGGATGTGTAATGCTATTAAATATTTTACAATAATTTATGTGTGGAGTTTACCACCATTTGATTTATTTTCTTTATTAATTTATATATATTCGTAGTTTCTGGGACTTTACTTCCTGGAAAAGATACAATAATCATGAATGAAATGCAATTACAGCAAGTATAGCTCATGGGAAAATGTATTTAGAAAGATAAGCATGGCCAGAAACATACTAAAAGAAGAATTTGGCAAAGCTAAAGTAAAATTAAAGGAAAACTAAATTCTAACTATTCCATCCAACATTTCATTGTTTGTCTGAGATAAGCAGTTGCTATGACTCAGGGAAAAATGCATCAGCCTTCTTATGTTTAGAACTTAACCCATTCCTTGGAATTAGCCCCCTTGGTTTGGAGAAAAACTTCACATGGACCCAGAAGCAAAGAGAAAATTTTGATGCTATTTTCTGTCTGTAAAAGATGGATACTCTGGTTGGGAAAAGAACAGACAAGCAAGGCCTGGTACATACAAAGGTTGTTGAGTATCAGTGGGAATGGAGAAACTCTGAAATGAGTTAGCAGTGGCTGGAATTGGCCAGACAAAGAACCAAGTGACGGATGGGCAGCCTGAGAAGTGAAAACTGGTACAGGCTCGTCAAGGGAAGAGATTGGAATGAGGCTGTGGAAGAAACGAAAATAAGAGATAAACTTCACGGGAAAGGCTCCATGTGAGAAATGGAGCATAGATCTCATGAATATACCAATCCACCATCAACAGAAACATGTGAAACCTGTTAGGAATCACAGAATCATGGAACAGTTTTGGCTGGAAGAGACCTTCAAGATCATCGAGCCCAACCTTTTTTCTAGCCCTATCAACAGCACTAAACCATGTCCCTCAGCACATCATCTACGCGTCTCTTAAACACCTCCAGGGATGGTGACTCATTCACCTCTCTGGGCAGCCTGTTCCAATGGCTGACAACCCTTTCAGCAAAGAAAATATTCCTAACATCCAACCTGAACCTCCCCTGGAATAACTTAAGGTCATTTCCTCTTTTCCCGTCACTTGCCACTAGGGAGAACAGACCAACAACCCCCACCTCGCTACAGCCTCCTGTCAGGTGAGAGTGATGAAGCCTCCCCTCAATCTCCTCTTCTCTAGGCTAAACAGCCCCAGATCCGTCAGCTGTTCCTCGTATCACACATATTCCAAATCCTTTACTAGCTTGAACACTTCAGGTTGATGAGAACATGATGCATCTACTGAGTGCCTGATTTTCCTTTCTGTGAAGACAAATATGTAAGGACATGAGCATGGGAAACCAGTGCACATCTGATGGATGGCAAAAGTTTGGAGTAAGGGTGAAGCCAATGTGTTCAGATGGGTGTGGGAGCTTGACAGCAGTCTAGTAGTTCATATCAGGCTGCAGAAACTACACCTTGGAATATTTGTGGTAGCCAGTACAGTATCTCAGGCATTGGAAGTTTGAGGGGAAAGTTCTAAGTGTCATCCTTGGTGTATTCGAGGGTTTCTGCAATGAAGTGTGATGGAACAGAGAAAATTGTAGAATCACAGCATGCTTTGGGTTGGAAGGGACATAAATGATTCTTGCCCTTTATAATCAAAGAATCTCTTTTATAATCAAAGAATCATGGAGTTATAGAATTATTTGGGTTGGAAGACATCCTTAAAGGTAATCTAGTCTAACTCCTCCTGCAGTGAGGAGGGAAGTCTTCAGTAGATCAGGTTGCTCAGAGCCTCATCCAACCTAGTGTTAAAAGCTTCCAGAAATGAGGCTTCTGACACCTCTTTGGGCAGCCTCTTCCAATGTTTCACCACACTCATTGTAAAAAATTTCTTCCTTATATCTCATATAAATCTACCTTCTTTTAGTTTAAAACCATTACCCCTTGTCCTGTTGCAACAGGCTTTGCTAAAAATATTGTCCCCATCTTTCCTATATATCCCCTTTAAGTATTGAAAGCCATAATAAGATCTGCACTCACAAATTCTTATTCTCAATCCACACCTGCCTGCAATACGTCCAGGAGAGGAGGGCAACCTCCATTAGTATTAATGGCAATGCCTACTTTATGTTAAAATGCCTCATGGTATTTCTGAAGATAAGATTTTTATTTCCATTACCCCAGGCACGTGCAGGGTTTGTAACGTTCCCTACTGCAGCAGTTCCTGATTTATAGGAACTACCTCATCCCCTCCCACCTGAGACGCTTAAGGGTTTCATGGGAACAACAGAGGACAGGAAGCTTACAGAGGAGATCTTATGGGGTGTGCTATGGGAGGAGTGTTGCCAAGGTCTGGGAAGACGCTCATGAATACTCGAAGATATTTAGTCTGAAGACCTAAAGAACAGTAATTTCTTTCTTTTCTTGCCAGTGGCTAGACCCAGGTACTTCACAGGAAGCCACAAGCCCATAATGAAAAGTAATAGAATAGTCTTTTCACAGAGAAGTATCTTTTCTAGCCTGGTCTATCTTGTATTTTATATTTGAAGCATGGAAGTTTATGTCGCTTCATGAATTTTACACTATCTTTGTGCAACTCACGGGGTTTTTTTTGTTTGTTTGTTGTTTTTTTTTAATTCATTCTGCCTATATATATATATATAAATCTTATTGAACATTTTGGGTTGTTTTGTTGTTTGGTTTTTTTTTTTGTGGCTGTTCCTCAAGTTAATTTGATGTCATAGATACAATATTGTCTTCTAGATCTTCAACATTCATCACTTTTCTGTGTGAGATTTTCTGTGAATATTGCTCATAATGCTAGAAAAATGAGTGAAGGAAGGAGAGTTTTTTGTGCAGTTACTTTTTAATCTTGGTCCCTGTTTCACAATGTATGGATACAGAAGGATAAATTCCTCACAAAGACAAAACTGTCACAAAATGTTTCTTGTTTTGGAATACAGAAAGTAGCCACAGGCTAGCTTTGTTTTATCACTGTTTCCTTCATTTTTTAAAAAAAATGAATTTCAAAAAAGACCTGAAACTGTAAAATCACCTTTTTGGTTTGTTTCCTAGCTTCCTGTGTCTGAATAAACATGTCAATCAGCTTCAGATCCTCTATCTTTCATATGCCTGGGAAAGGAAAAAATAAAAGAAATTCCTCTCCTCTTTCCCCTCTTTTCTTGAGTTCTAGTCCACAGGATCTGACTGGAAAGAAAGTGAGAGTTCTGTCATCTTCTTTTTAAAGATCTGAACCTGTTTAAACTAAATGTTTCCCAGGCCTCATGCACAAAACATTTCACATTAGCAGAAAACTGAGATCACTGCCTGACATCATAATGGTTTGGTTTATTAAGTGATGCTGAAATTAACTCTGGTGCAGTTAATTTTAATTTCTCATGTGCAGATAAGCAAGCTAGAAGAAAGAGGAAAACGACAGGCAAAAGAGGTAGATAGGCATTTATGGTCTGGCTTACTCACAGAGATTTCTGTATGCATTTTTCAGGTTCAGATAGAGTACTCTGATCAATGCTATTCTTTCATTCAGTAGCACATTTTGCAATGAATTATATATTTGCAGAAAGTACCTATGAGTCATGAATGGCATCACAGTACCACCGTATGCTAGGGATTGGAAGAGACCTCAAAAGATCATCTAGTCCAGCCCCCCTGCCAGAGCAGGAACACCTAGATGATGTTACACAGGAAGGCGTCCAGGCGGGTTTTGAATGTCTCCAGAGAAGGAGACTCCACCCCCTCCCTGGGCAGCCTGTGTCAGTGCTCTGTCACCCTCACTGAGAAGAAGTTTCTTCTCAAATTTAGAACCTCTTGTGTTCCAGCTTGATTCCATTACGCCTTGTCCTATCATTGTTTGTCACAGAGAAGAGCCTGGCTCCGTCCTCCTAACACTCCCCCTTTATATATTTATAAACACTAATAAGGTCACCTCTTAGTCTCCTCTTCTCCAGACTAACGAGACCCAGCTCCCTCAGTCTTTCCTCATAAGAGAGGTGCTCCACTCCCTTAATCATCTTAGTTGCTCTGTGCTGAACTCTCTCAAGCAGTTCCCTGGCTCTCTTGAGCTGAGGGGCCCAGAACTGGACACAATATTCCAGATGTGGCCTCACCAGGGCAGAGTAGAGGGGCAGGAGGACCTCTCTCGATCTACTAACTACCCCCCTTCTAATACACCCCAGGATGCCATTGGCCTTCTTGGCCACGAAGGCACATTGCTGGCTCATGGTCATCCTGCTGTCCACCAGGAGCCCCAGGTCCCTTTCCCCTAAACTGCTGTCTAACAGGTCGTTCTCCAACCTATACTGGAACCTGGCGTTGTTCCTGCCCTTGTTGTATTTCATCAAGTTATTCCCTGCCCAACTCTCCAGTCTGTCTAAGTCTCTCTGAATGGCAGCACAGCCTTCTGGCATGTCAGCCACTCCTCCCAGTTTAGTGTCATCAGCAAACCTGCTGATAGTACACTCAGTTCCCTCACCTAAATCGTTGATGAATATATTGAATAATATTGTCCCCAGTACTGACCCTTGAGGCACTCCACTAGATACCGGCCTCCAACTAGACTCCGCCCCATTGACTACACATGCTTAGTAGTCAGGTGTTTCTTTGTCCTGTAAACTGGAAAAAAAGTAAGTGAACCAAAGACTGCAACATTTCATCATCAATCTATTGGTTGTAGTTTACAGAGCCTATACTATTCACGTGTATTTGCTCTGTGTTGTTGTTCTGCAGGTTTACTTCAATGAAGATTTTGTTGCACCAAGGTCCCTTCCAAGGTCACTTCCAACATCTTTCTGGAGCATTATCAGGGTTTCAGTTCAGAACTGCTTACACAGGCAAAATTTGACTTCACCTAGAGAGTTCCTTGAGTAAGATACACTCAGTATAGCTGATTTACCTCTAAAAGAAGTTGTGAAAGGGAATGGTAGAATTTAATTTCTTGCAAAAGAAGTAACTCTAAACCAATGTGATTAACAAATGTTTATTTGATACATTTAACTCTGTAATACAATGTCTGTACACGAAGTGATATCCGTGTGTGTGAACAAATATTAGCTGACAACCTTCCGGATCTCTGTGCTGACTTTGTACTTTAATCTGTTAATTATTTTTATAACATGAGTCACAGAAATCTGGTTTATGTTATAGAAGCTCTAATTGGCACTTGTTGTTAAGAATAGAGGCTACATGTCTTTCCTTCAGTCCTCACTGAATCATAGAATCACAGAATGTCAGGGGT
>NW_009714635.1:0-12989 GCF_000703405.1 Apaloderma vittatum
CGAGCTGAGCTCTTTTAGTCGGTCACATACAGTGAAAAATAAGTGTAGTTTAACACTTCGATGTTGAGGAGTTAGTAGTTTGCCAGCAGCAGCTAAATAAATAACCCCCTTTTATATGTACTTGCTGTTCTAGGGTCATGGTTTAGAAAGAATGTTGACATGAGGCAGCCTCAGTGCCCATTGATGGGGGTTCACAGCCGAGGGAGCAGCCCCAGAATTAATCGTGAGGTTCTTGAAAACCCAAACCTGCAGTTATCAGGGACAAGAGCAAGCAGTGGAGCTTTCTGCACCTTAAGAGACGTCGTTTTGCTCTTTGTTGCCCACCAACCATCTCACTTCAATGTCTTTTTCTACAGTAGTTCGAAACTAGGTTTAAAAAAAAAAAGGCCCCAAACAGCAGTACCACACCAGCATCTGCCCCCCCAAACAAAACAGCAAATGGACGATGTCATCAGTTCCCCTGTGGTATCCCCGTCTGCTGTGGCCCTGCAGGGCCTGCGGGCCGGGCCCCACTGCACTAACCCACCCTCTGTGGGGCCATCACGCTCAGCCTTGTCTTCCCAGGCCCCTGCTTCAGCTTCCTACCTTCTCCCTCCTGTTGGGAGCCACCTCGGAGAGTTAAATGACTGAAAACAAATCACCCCGACGCTCACTTATGTCCTGCTCCTGCTTCAGGCTGGGCTGGAGTCCCGCAGGGCGGCACCGTGTCTCCCCGTCCCGCGCTCCATGCTGCCTTCGCTCTCCAGCCTCCGAGCCCGGCTACCTCAGGCAGTTGCCCCTTGTGCCCACACAGCTGGGTCCAGAAGGTTTCCAGCCAGCAGCTGCCTTTCCTCTGCCAGGTGCCTCCAAATAGTTGGAGCTTCGTCCTCACCATCTGCTGAAAAGCTTCTTGTGCATCAATCTTTCTTCCCTTGGCCTGACCCTTAAAGGATTCTACAACCTAACCCAAACCAGCTAACATAACCAGGCCTCCCAAAAGCTGTTGAGGAAGCCAGCACTTGAAATTTGGTGGTCCTTTCCCCCTTTGTGTAAAGCATTATCACTATTATCCACCTGTTGATCTGCTTATTTCTGCATGGTTTTCTTTTCGGGGGGATATTTTTACTACTTGTACCATAAGCTTTTTAGACCAATTACCACCATATATAAAATGGCTTCTTAGGCAAAAGAATTGTAGTACTTTTGCACAACATCAGTAGGAACCTTCTAGTTGTGAATTGCTTTATCACATTCATCTGAAAAACTCAGTTTTAAGTTCATCAGAAGAGAGGAGGAAGAAGCTGAGCTATCCTGAATCTCGCTGCTTGTTACCTTCTTAAATTAGTCAAATAACATGCAGAGAGGCAGTGAACATTTTTTTTTTTCCCTTCACCCAAATGATTTGTAAGTTTGGATTAAATCAGAAGGCATAGAAACAGAAACAAAATACTGAAAACAAAATTATTTGCAATTCTTTGCTTTGATACTCCTACCTGGTTCACAGGCTCAAGCTCTCAGATTTTGCTTGTATTTTAACTTTTCCTGGAAACTCTGTAGATCCCCTTTGGCCACATGAATATCATAGCAATACTAGCCTATTCAAGAGAGCTGCATGGGACTATTGATACAAGTAAAATTATTCAAATACAAAAGTGTTTGCCGTCTCCAGTTTCAATGGATACCTAGTGCATAGTATTGCTTTACAGTTCTCAATTGCAGAGGCCCTAGTTCAAGAGAAAATGTAAGCACACATGCAGGTCAAAATTGATACACATATTTAAGAGCTTTGCATTATTTACCTTACTTTATAACTCTTCCCTTAGTAATAATACTACTACCAAAAAATGGTTCTTTGAGGCCTATCTGCATTTCTCCAAAAGGCTTTGTCTGTAAAATACCCTCCTTAGTTTCAACTTTGTCCTCACTGAGGACTAGTGCCTTTCATACATTCCAAGAGAGACACATCCATGGAACTTACAGTCACTCAAAAGCATTGTCATGCTGCTTCATTTTTATTAGTGCTCACAGTGACTA
The DNA here is from genome assembly GCF_000703405.1 of Apaloderma vittatum. Lineage (NCBI taxonomy): Eukaryota > Metazoa > Chordata > Aves > Trogoniformes > Trogonidae > Apaloderma > Apaloderma vittatum. The sequence goes on from NW_009714635.1 coordinate 2,014, forward strand.
CTAATTGTTATCTCTGACTGGCAGAGAAAAATACCAGCACATGGGAGATACGACTAAAAGCCCAACAACCAAATCTTTTGTGTAAACCGTAGCATTAGCCGAGGGAGGAAGTTGTTTTGTTATATCCTGGCATTAAGAAAACATATTTTCCAGATATTCCTGCCAAGAGATCCCTCTGCAATCACACGAAGGAATTACTGCACCTCGGTGATAGCACAGTGCAAGCAAACGATTGGTTCAGCTCTTGCAGCTCTCCCATAGTATCCATGTAAAGAGACAGCAAGTGAAACATACAGCGAGCTTAACGAGTCCTGTGTGGATAGGAGACTCAATTAAAATTAAATTATACAACAAATTAGGTTTTAAATGCTGTGCTGCTTAGCTAGCCAGACAAATAATAATTAGAGATGTACTGATCTGCTGCTATGTGCAGTTGAACAGCAAACTGCTGTAACTGCTTTCAATGGACACTAATGACACTTCCCGCCCAGCTCAGGGCAGTTTTAGGTGACATTCCAAGTAAGCCGTCCCTCAACAGGCCCATTTTATACTTGTCACCCTCCTGAGCTGCACGCAATGGACAGGATGTTTTTCTAGAGTCTGTCTTTCCCATCTGTTCCATCAGTTAATGTTTCTCTAGTAATATACCTCTCCCTCTTTTTTCTTTCTAGAATCTCGGTCATTCCAGATGGAATTAGTTTTCAGGATCTGAACTATGTGGGATACATAGATTCAGGAGGAAAAGAAGCTACAAATATTATTTCTTTTTTTTTTTCCCCCCGGCCAATAGCAGTACCCTTGCCAGCAGTTTCAAAGTACTCCACGAAGCATACATCAATGCAAGCCAGAAACTGCAACCTCTGATACAAGTTCTGGCAAAAGAAATTTAGGAGCTCCTGATAACATAGAAATCTGTCCTATTGAAAAGGATCTGAAGGCAACTACTCAGATCCTACTGTAAAATTACAAATGTATTGCATTAATGTCTGAAGCTCTCTGTCACCTTCTGATAGATAACATTCTGAAAGACTGATGCAGTTTAATTTTCTCTGCAATTTTATTCACCTCTGGTAAAAGTAATACTAACTTCTTAACATCAGATCCGACAAAGGCAACATGGAAAGCATGTTTCATGATTAAACTAGTAATTACATGTTCTGCATGGAAAATAAAGTATTTAAAGATCATCCTAAGGCAGCAAGAGTAATGTTATCATACAGCCATTTTCAGTTGTGTTTTCTCACTGCTGGCTGCACGTCCATGAGTAAGGAAAACCAACTTTGTAGTGCAAAAGAGAACATACCAAGGACAGCCTTTTAGTCAAGCATTTCTCCGAGTACTGATAGCCCAGTCCTGCAGATAACCTATGTTCCTGCCATGCTGTAAATGAGAAAGCACTGTTAACATGAAGGGTTTTCTGAGTCAGGCAGCCAGCCCCAGATCTCTCTCTTATTATGTGGTAGAGGAAGGAAGACAGCCAGAGACAGCATTTGAGAAGGGAACAGGAAAAGGATAATTTATGTCCTTTTTCTGATGTTGTGTATCCAGACATCCCTTACTGACCACTGCTGGTGTTTGGGAAGCTTTTAATCTAAGGGAAACCAGCATGGCAGTTCTTGTGGCTCTCTCTTCTTAGTCTGTTGCAAAGCCTTTGAATTACCCATGAGTTACAAGGTTATGCAGCAGTTAGTTTAATTATGTCAAAGGAAGGACTCCCTGAGACATTCAGAGGACTTTCCGGGAAAACAAACAAAACCAACACACCAAAATCATGCACGCAGGAGCTAAGGAAACAGTGCCGTTCCCAGGAAGAGGGTCCTTTCAGAAACGACTGAGCTTTGTTGCTGAGGCAGAAGGAGCGGTGAAGAGACTGCTCTGTGGCCGGCTGACAAACAGATCAAAAATAATGCCATGCAGCTCTGATCGACAGCATTCCCAGTTCTCTTTGAAACCCCTTTGTAAACAGAGCTAGTTATTTCCCAGAGGGAGCTAACAAATAATAATTAAAAAAACCCCTCTTGTTGACATTTCTTTTTAGGTTCTTCTTGTCATTTATAGGTGACATTACAAGTTTTCTTTCTGAACATTTAATTTGCAATGTTAGAGAAATTATCCAGCGCTATCCCAGTCGCAGTCTTAGATTGACATGTTTAGTCTGAGGAAGGAAAAAAAAATTGCATGTATTATTCCAGGATGAAAAACTGCCTACAGAAAAATTACATGGGTATTTCTGCAAAGACTCCCTCTCCATAGATAATTGGGAAAATTTACAGTCTAGTTGAAGAATCGATTGCATCAAAGGGGATTTTTAAAGTATTTCCTTCCTCTAAGTGTTTTCAAACATATTGCCTCCAGGGGGTGCCAAATTAACACTGCTGGAAGGTAAAAATGTATAAATTATCCACACCAAGGACAAAACAACTGTCCATATTGTACATTTCATTGTGCCTTGAGAGTGATGCGTCGCTCTGGCCTGAGCCAAAGGCACCAGTGTTTAGAGTGAGATTTCTCAGCTGCTCACTTGTGAGTCTCTCTTGAAGTCACAAACAGTGCTGAGTGGTCCCACAATTAATGTCGTGTACGTTCTCTGCCGAGTTCAGAGAGGACACATCCCTCTGAAGGGACATACAAGAGTGGCTGAGTGGAGAAATCAATCCATCTCTGCCTTGGAAAGACGGAGACCTTGGGGAGGGAAGAAGTTAGAAATGCAGTGACAGCTGTATGAATCTCCAGCCAGCTTATGAATAAGGGCAGAAACCTGGACACGAGAACTAAAATGACGTAGAAAAAGCTGAAGAAAGATGGTCGGGAGTGTCATCAGGTTTTCTGCAGGTCTGCAGGGAATGTCAGCCCCAAGTAGGATGTCTGTAAATGTCATTATAGCAAAGGAGAAGTTTCACTGGCTCAGAAAATAGAGATCTATCACTTAAAACAGAAACCTTGCTTTGAACAAGCAACCACTTTACTCTTAGAGGAGTCTATTTACTACATGATAAAAATCGATCAAACACTGTCTCCAGACAAAGGAGCTCAAGAGAAAGAAAATTGTTGAAAAGTAATATAATTATATACATACACACATCTTTTCCACATTTCACTGCTCATGTTTTTCTTTTATCTAAACAGCCGTTAAAATAATCGCACAGTCCAGCTATTCTGTATCCTTCACCCACCGCATTAGAAATATTACTCAAAGAGTGCCTGTTTATCTTCTGCTTGACAGTAAAATCTCTAATGAGTAATTATTTAAGTAGAAAACTTCTATAAGGCTCCAACAGTAAAAAAAAAATCTCTAGGATAAGACTTACTTTGTCCTCTCATTTCAAAATGCAAGTTTACTTTTTCCATTTTGAGGTTGGTCACAAAATGGAGAAAGAGACTGCAGAGGCAGAAAAGGTAACCGAAGGAAATGGGAATGATAGGCTGAGTACAGTTCCTCCTCCCAAGATGCTGAGGTAGGTCTTTAAATCAGTCTGATAGAGCAGCAGGCTGAGCAACATACAGTCAAGAAGTTTAATGAGATTCATGTTTATTTTACGTATTGTACAGTGTAATGATATGGAAATTGACTGGTGCAGGCACTGAACCAGAGACAAACAGATAAGAATTAGGTATCACCTGCAGTACATTCCTGGAAGTGTAGTCACTGTTTCGGTAAATGATAGCATGCCTTAAATTGCATCACCTTCAGACTAGACACCAGGATTAATGGAACATTTTGTCTTGTTCCTTGCTTTCTCTCAATGCCATATTCTAGACACATATTGTTATTTTTATTTTGCATTTGCTTTGGAGATGCAGCCTTGCACACTAATCTGGTTTGCACTGAATTGCCTCCTGAGAAAGGGAAGAGTCTGTCTCCCATATCCTGTACAAAACCAAAAGGTTCCATAATGTCTTATTAGGCTTATTATTGGCAGGGAATCTGATCCATCAACCTGGGGGGATAGGGCAGGATTTTTTATTTTTTATATGATTTATTAAAAATCCCTGCTGTGGATATTAAGAGAAAATCGGCCATAATTCAAGAGCAGTAGTTCTGATGGACCGTGAGATGGAGGGTTTCATATTAAAGCCTTAGGAGGCCAAAAAGAAAATTGAAAATCTGGAAGTATCAGCTGATGGGCACTACACTTTCATTATAAAGAACACCAAGCTCTATAAATGTCTTGGCAGGAGGGATAAGAGGAGAATCAGAAAAATGACCTTGAGATCAGTCTCAGGCCATGGAACTGTAGGTTTACAACCAATACCAAGTAAAGGAGAGGAAGACAAAATGCATCTTCAACTTGGACCTTGTTCTGGAACGTTTTGGTCAAGAAAATGTCCACATTTATAGTTTCTTCCTGTAAAACAAAACAGATATAAAAACTTTTCTCTCCATCCATGCAGCTGGAACTCTTAACTAGGTTCTCTTTGCTTTGTGTCTCCACTGCTGCATTGTTCTCTTCTGTTTTTGTCTCTTGATATCTTGCCCCTTTTTTATTTTTTCACAGCTAGTGCCCTGTTTTGACCAGATCACTTTCTATTTACATCCCTCCTGTGATTTACCATTCTCTGTTGTAGCAAGGAAAAAGCTATTTGCTTCATTGCCAAGACCCGTTTTGACCTATGTTCATCCAGTCTATCACCTCCAAATCACTTTTAGGAGTCAGAGGTGACCTCTGGTTAGCCACATTGCCAGTCTGTATCCTCTTTGTTACATTTTCTGACAACTACTGTATGCTTTTTTCTCTCCAAACTGCACTTCCTCTGCCTTAAGAATGTTCTGTTACAGCTACAATAAGTTAATCCTCATCCCTCAAAGTTGTTGGGTTTGGGGTTTTTGTTTGTTTTCCTGTTATACCTACAAAAGCACCTATCACCAGGTGACCTAGATCATAGGCTAATACACTGACTCTGTCTTACCTTATTGTTCCATCTGCCTGTCCCTGATACCCACTTGCTTCCTGTCGCAGGCTTGGTTTAGGTGACCCTTTTTCTGTCTCACATGTGTGCTGAACTTCAGATAGTAGAGACCAGGTCAATACTTAGAGCACGCAGGGCCAATAGCAGTGCAAATAATTAACACTAGTCTTTCCTCACTTCTAAGGGGATGGATGTTGTTCTCCTCCGGTTCACCAACAGTAAAGTGGTAAGGGGGAGAAGATGCAGTTCTCTAGGGCTAGAAAAGCCAAGGAGCTCAGCCTGCTGTTGTAAGGAAGGTGTTGCTCACTGAGAGCAGTCTCACAGCCAGGAGAGAGAGTTTGATGGGTCCTAAAGGAGTAGCAGTTCTCACAGTATGATGCATAGAGCAACACAGGGAGAAAGTTGATTTATGCGTGGACTTTATTCCACTTTATTTCTCCTAAGCCTGATCTCACTCTAAAGAACTCATATTGTAGATCCTTATTTGGGCTGGGCTTAGAGAAGCCAAAAAACATGTATCATTTGATAGCTGAAGCTCTTGAGGCAACCAGTGATGATTTATGGAGGTGTTGGAACACCTACAGTTCAGCATCCAAAGCCACTGAGACCGCGGAGCTGCGTGGGTGCTGGTGCACTGTCATCATGTATTTTTTCATATGCGAACACTGGTTGCTTAAACACTCTGTGTTGAGGTTTGGCAGACTGTAAAGTACTGAAAGTCACAATATCCCCAAAACATTGGCCTTGATGTTACTCATTTTATGGCATTCTCATCTTTTACAGCAGCCTGTACATGGAGGAGTAATGGTTCAAGAGCTCACCTAAATCACTGGTTTCCAGCTTACAGTCTGCAGAGCCTGGCAAGCCCATGGAAAACTGCTGAAGAGTCTGCAAAAAGTGATTGAGGAAAGCAAATTCATATGTGCTAGACAGCAATCTACATATGTGAAATTCCTAAAGGAGTCTGCGCTACTGCTGGAAAATTTTTTAGGGGTCCACAAATCAAAAAAGGTTGAAAAACCACTGACCTAAATCTTCTCCAGCAACAGCAAATGGCCTAGAACTGCTGCAATGCGAGAACTTGGCACTGAGAAATAGCATGACAGCTAAATGGCACAAAACCTCCGCAGCTTCTCACGGATGTAAATGGAAGCAAGTAGCACAAACACATATCTGTTTAGCTTTTCTAAGTGTCTATTCAGGGATTGGTGTTAAAACAGACTCAGAGAATAAAAAGGGCAGCCCATCTCAATGCTAACTAAAGTAATCTTGGCTACAGGTTACTGCATGCAACAAATTTGGAGACGGATGTGTTCCTTCTACAGATTGGTCATTTCAAAGCCTGAACTTTCATTAAGTTTAAAAAAAAAATCCCAGCCTGACAAGGACAATCCCTATTAAGGCATCATGTAGTTATTTCAGTAGATTCTCTGGAAATAAGCTTGTTTCTGTGCTAATTTTTCTTCTGGCAGAACCAATTCATTCTTGGCCTTTACAAGCTGGTCTTTTACATTTGATTCAAAATTGGATTTGGGCCTCTGGGGATATTTGATGTCAGCCTTCCTAATACAGTGTCAACATGAAGACACAAAGAGATAAAAAGTCAGTTTCACTTAGAGTTTCCTTTTTCCAGGGTCTAATCTGGATTTTTCACTCTCTTTCACTTTTGCACCCTGGATCACTGCATCTTCTTGTCTCGAGTCACATTAAGAGGGAGGGCAAGAGTGCGCTTAGCCAACCTCCTTGGTTTATGGGCAGGGTCACTAACACAGCTGGAACACATACTTATGCTTTAAGATATCACCTCATAAAACGATCACATAGCAGACAAATTTTAAGCACATATTTGAAAAGCAGAAACTCTGGGGTCAGGGTGACGTAGACTGGAGGAAGGGTAAATGTAGGCTACAATGAGAAATAATGAGACTCACTTTGCTGGAGGAAATGGTCAAATATTAGCATTTCAACAGAGGAGGTCAAACGATTTCATCCAATACAGGATGTAGTTTCCTCCAGACCAGACTAATACAACTCATAGCATCTGTACTCTGTACTGCGCTTTTTAAATACGATATCCAACGTATAGGTTACTCCCTACAAAGACTTATATTATCCCTCCTGCGCCCATCATGCAGTCTGTACTTGTCTGGAACATATAAAGTAACTACAAATGGGACACAAAGTAAGAAGAGCAAGAACACAGAATCTCAAAGGTATTAGGAAAAACAGTACGTAGGCACACAGCTCAGGCCTTCCAGAACACACACAGAGGAAGGCTGAATTATGGTTCCTTGGACAACCTTAGTTCTGGACTTCCCTGACACGTAAATGACTGCAAAAATCAAGATCATGTCACTCCTTAGGGCAATAATACCCATTATTTATTAGTCTACATGTTGATCATTCTCTCAACAAAAACAAGCACTAACAAAGTATTTTCTGCTTTTGTCTGTGAGATGCTTTAAAGTTATAATCTGTTGCAGAGGAAGACTGGGAAGAAGAGCGCTTCTCTCTTCTTCTTAAGTTACACAGCCTGGTTGTAGAGCTAACTTAGACAGGACCTAGCACATATGTGGATAATATGACAGTGAGTAAATGCATGATACACCATGTAGGATAAATACATAATTAAAATCATACCTGACTCTCACAAAATGAGGATTTCCTGTCTCAGCAGATTCATACACTCTTTTCCTGAAAGTATTAAATTGCTATGACAAAAAAAAAAATCTAAAAAAATCCATGTTCCCCAGCCTGCAGTACTTTCATCATCCAAATACTTACAGGCTCAAACTCTTGCTCCCATCACCACTGCAGAGCACAAAGTGGAGCTCCTTTGTGCAGCGGCTTATTCCTGTGTTGCTTAGCATGCTAGCTCTGTCACAAAGACAGTAGAGAAGGTATTTTGTTCCAGGGTTCATACGTGGTAATTGACACAGGATTTTATGCCCCAGGTAGAACACAACCTTTTTGCCATATTCTTGTTCTTTTTAAGAAGGTAGGCAAAATCCTCACATTCAGACAAATTGTACAGCTGCTCAGCTTTGCAGAAGACTTCTGAGTTTTCCTTGATGCTGTTTTCTCCTTTGCTTACATGTGTCTAATTTAACACCTTCTATTCCACTATTTTCTCAGTAGTCACTGCCCAACAGCACATCTTGCCCCCAGCTTAACAGCCTACACCCACCAAGATCATGCTGATAAAGGTGATTAGATTCAGCTGGGTCTTTCTGCATTGTGAGAAGAGCAGACAGACATTTGAATACAGATTCTGGGTGTTGGTCTGGGTATCCAGATCAATCCCTAGCCAGAAAGAGAAAAAGCAGCATCACATTTTTCATACTGCCTTTCTTTAATGACATTTCCTTTCTTCCATTAAGTGAATGTCCAGGGGAGACAAATGAATTGCTTCATATATCTGGAGGATCTTTTAAATCCTTGATCCAGGCTAAGTATCTAAGAATGAGAAAAATAACAGAGAGCTGAATGGAAGAAAGAAATTCAAACACACCAACTCTCAGATTGCAAAAAAAATAATAAAGAGCTAGAAAATGGAGGCATGGCACAAGAAAATAACTGAGACACAGGGATACTCCAAAATAATGCAGCTGCTAGCAGAAAAAAAAAAGAAAAAAGAAAAAAAAAGACACAAAAGGACTCATGCAGTAAAGGGAGAGTTGATGTTTGGCAACGCTCAGAAATTTTAATACTGATGTGTAAAATTAAACCATGACAGCAGAACAGGCTTATCTGCAAGCGTCACGTTACTTCCCCTGGGATCACTACCTTCCCACTGGTGCTTCTGTCATCTTCTCCTCCCTCCTCCCCCCCAAATCTCACTTGACCTGAATTCTCATGATTTGACTCCGTAATCCTCTGGTTTCCACTGTACGCACACAAAAGATTATTGTACAAAAGCAAATTCCCAGGGCCTTGGGCTTTGCTTTCCATTTAGTTGAAGAATTATCCTACAGTAGTGTAGGTGCTGGGAAACTTGTCCTGTAGATTATTGCCTACAGGGCAAATGCTGAGGAGGCTGCTAACGAGAGAACAGATGTTCAGTGGCTTATGAGCCTTGCTGAATGTAAATATCTTCAGCACAGTGCTTGTCAATAAGCCTTTGCCTGAGAATCACAGACCTTATGGACAAAATTCCCCCTCGGTATAAATGCTTGTGCTTCAGCAGAATTACACTGAGGAAGAAGCTGGTCCTTCATCTGTACCAGAGAGCCAGTGTTTAAAACCTTGTACAGAAATTGAAACTAAATATAATTAAAAGTTAATATTTTTAAACAAACCTTGCTGCTTTTCAAGAGAAAAACGCAGCTCTTGGATCTATTATGACACAGGAGGCCTAAAATAGATTTCAGTTAGATAATGGAATTAGCATGGGAAAAGATCCTACAGTGACTGGGTCTCTAAAAGTTTTCTTGCTGCTGTAAAAGAACATTTTGCCTACAGGGCTTCAATTTCATCCAGTGGAGGTTGTCATGCCAGGCGGCAGCAATTTAAGAGGTTGTGAAATGCTCTTCCAGTCCTCTGAACACATGCAAACTTTCAGCTATAAAAGTAGTTCATTTGCTCCCCATCGCCTGACAAGTGACCTTCGGAGCATGTCCACTTGAGAGAGGGCTGAGGAGCTGATCTCAATCGATTGCTGCTTCTGAGTAGTTTTCTTTATGAGGTCTTCTGACAGAAGGCCAAGATGTGCAAGAAAGACACTTGCCTTCAAGCTTTACTCCTTCCAGCCACTTTCCTGTGGCAAGAGCAGGCTGACCTTGCTTTGCCCCTCAGCTTTGCCATGGCAAACCTCAGTTGTACCGGTGCTGCTGGGAAGCCACAAGCTCTTGCTGGTCAGAGACTGACACTTCACTGCTGGAGTTTAACAACCGCACTCTCTCATCAGGTTGCTTGGTCTAGTTTTCGGGATCCACTAATGAATCCTTCCAGCTGAGCGTGCCAGCTCTCTGAGTCTGCCAAGTAGTGCTCAAAGTTCCCACTTAAGGCATGAGAAGGGAAGGAGGGTGAGTGGAGTCTCTTGTCTATCAATTGAGCCCATGAAAGCATGAAGGGGCTGTTTTCTTTCCAGGAGTCCTTTGTTACAAGGTCATAACCACAGCCTGAAAAATAAACAAACTCCACCATGTACAACATCTAATTGAAAGGACTGGCTGGCAAGCTGAAACTTGGGAGACCTGGGTCAGCTACTGAATTGCTTTATGATGTGGAGCAAATCTCTTTGCTCCCCTCTCTGTCCCATCGCAATCAGAGTGCCAGCTCTGCACAGGCAAGTCTGAGTTTTATTAAACATGCATACTCTATTGAGCACAGTGAAGCCCTTGTCTCACCTGAGGCTTCTAGGTATTATTGTAGCACACATAATAACAACACTTAACAATTCAATCTCTTACGGTTGGAAGTCCCATAAAAAATATTTAGTACATGCTTTTCTTTGTGTGTATAAAAGTGCTTGGGGTGAAAAGATGCCACAGAAAATACTGTAATTACAATCTATTCTTTTGGAAGTAGACATTTACTGCTGTAATGTGATCACCTCTGGGTGGAAAGCAACAGCTGTTCCAGCCCGCACAGGAACAGCAGCCCCTCGCCAGGACCGACACGCAGCATCTGCAGCAGGAACGTGGGCAGGACCCAACCTGCCCAGCCTTGCTCCTTCCCCTTGCCCTCTCCCTGCAGGCAAACCACAGCCGGCACCCAGCTGGGTCCTGGCCAGGACAATAAGCCCGATTCTCGCTACAACTGTCACAGTTCATTCATACCTGACCAAAGGCCTCTGCAGCATCTTGACCCTTCTCCGGGCGCTGAACCTCCACCCCGCTTAGCAACGTGGGCAGAGCAGGGCCAGGCTGAGGGCTGTGCAGGAGGGACATCAGCATGGAAACCTCTACGGAAATAAGCAAACGTTGGAGGTTTCCATCACCGCTGAACCTCTAGTAGCGCTGTTTTCAGGATGAGTTCATTAGTAACTACGTGTTGAGGTTCAGCAAAGCTGTTGGCGTGTTTCTTAAGCCCTTCAGCATCCGCTGGGGCAGAGCAGGACCTGCGGC
>NW_009714635.1:13026-26214 GCF_000703405.1 Apaloderma vittatum
CAGAGGAGGCAGGGGCGCGGCGGGACCCCGGCTCAGCCCCGGCGGAGCGGGAAGACGATGCCTCCCGGCTGTGTTTGTGCTCCTCCGGCACTAGATGGCAATGTGGGTCTTCAGCAGCTGTGGGAAGGCAGCGCTGGGCTGGGGCGGGGGGTGGGTACCCGTAGGCACCCCTGCTCCGCATCCCTGCAGACCCCTCTGCATCCCTCCCTGTAACCCCCAGGAGACCTCAGCCAGTGTCCTAGACAAAACGTGGAAGGAAATGCTCCTGGTAGCTGTCGTTACCCTGGGCCTCCGATAGCCGCCTCTCTTCCCAAATTGGATTTTACCCATCTCTGGAAATAAAAGCTGCAGGAAGCAGCAGGGCTGGTTAGTGCTGGCTGCAACATGTGCTCTTTTGGATGGCGAGCAGCCCATCACTGCCCAGCCTAACCTGCTCATTGCTCGGATCCACAGTGTCCGTGGGAGACAATACGGGACAGGAAACCTCATCTGCAGGCGGCAAAACGTGCCCACGCTGGTCAGCGTGAGACAACATCAGCCATCTCCGGCAGCCTTTTTGCCCGGAAAAGATTAACATTTCCTTTTCTGAGTAGAGAATAACATTTCTGAGAGTTTGTAACTGGACATTTTATTAATTACCCTTAAACCAATGACTTTTTCTCAAGAAAAGAGTGTTCTTCTTAAGGAAAAGTCACAGAGAGAGCCTTTTCTGTTGTTGCCTTTGGATGGAATTTTGTCTGTCAGTCACGGGCAGGTTTTTAAGAGGAAATTTTAAGATGAATGATAAAGGACACAAACTTCGCAGCACAGAGCTGACCTGCCACTAGGCTTCTAGTTTTCTCTTTGTTTTTTTTAAAATCTGCCATGCAATGGAACATTTTGTATTTCAGTTTCAGTATTAAAGGGCTTATCTCCTATCTTACAACTTACTTCAGCAGTGGTGTTATATGTTTCCTCCAAAGCTTGTCATAATTCTGTTGTACTTCTTTGACTTGCCTCCACCTTGTGTTATCTCTCTCCCGATCACACTGCTAGAATTAGTATTTCGCGAGCAAGAGATTACAGCAGCGCTCAGCAGGAGCAAGCGGTGGCTACCAGCGGGCTGTCAGTGCACGCAAGCCAACTCCCCATCCTGATTTGTGCTGCCTCTTGCACCGGGGACTTACCATTAACTCTGTTGTCATTCCTTGTCTGCTTTAACATGATTGCTTTCAAGATTTCTCTCTCCAGGAGAACATCTGTGTTTTGGATTACTTTTCCCTAGACAGATTTACTTACAGTTTTTCCACATTAAATCTCCGTATTTTGTTGCTTTCTAGTCTATCTAGGTCCTTTTTTTGGTGTTATTCCACCAGGTGCATTCAAAATCTCCCCATTTAGTGGAGTCAGCAAAGTGCTCTGGTATCCCAATTTACTCTTTGTATTAGGCTATGAGTGAATTACACATTCCTGGATGTCTTTCTGTAACACAGTGCATTCACTTCTTGCAGTCCCTTGTTTACAGTTCATGGTTTTTTCATCTGCATGATCGTGCCAATATCTAAAAAGATTTAAATTACTGTTTCCATCAGACACATATGAAAAAGCTATAAACCCCAAAAAACCTCCCCCAGTTATTCTGCTTATCAGTCATAGTTACACTAAATTCTGAACGTTATGAGGCTTTCTTCTTGGCATATGTTTTATTTTACTAAATCTAAGCTTACAGTAACTTCCAGAGCACTATTGATTCCTCTTTGAAAACTGATTGGATATTTAATTTCACCCTATTTTCTACCTGTATAATATCAGTTTTCTGTCACTTAGTTGTAACTTGCAGAAAATATTTCTTGACCTTTAATTCATTGACCTAATACTATAAATATGTCCATAAAAGGAACAAAGAATTTTGACTGGAAACAGTCATATCTGACAGCAGAATTAAATGAGATGGTGAATGAATTTAAGAGTTTGGTTTTATGGCCTTTGTTTTACCCAGGTATTGAATTCAGGGTGAAGGCATATGTAGACTGTGTCTCCAAAACACATGTCCACTTGTCTGCATTCTTGTATTTCATCCAGATACCTTTTTTTTTTTTTTGTCAGAGCAATTGGGAATACCACAGCGCTAAATCCAACCTTCTTTAAAGGACATGGGAGTGCTTATACTGAAGGACATAGAGATGGCAGAGTGCCTAGCCAGTGGATCCTAGTGACTGTTGGAATAACTCTGTTTCTGGTCTGTACGGCTTCACTTGAGCAAGAAATGAGGAGAGGAAGGAGGCTTAGGGCTACCTTGCTGTGCTCCCTGCTGGTAAAGCAACAACAGCTGCACAGCACACTGGCATTGTTTTCTACTTCATGTCCCAGCATAGCTTTCAGTGGGAGCAACTTCCATTTCGCTCTGCTCTTTTTGTAATGGAAAGCCAGATCCTACATCTTATGTTCACTCTTATTCCTGGTAGGTTTGCAGTTTGAGCACTGCAGTATGATTTACTCCAAGGTCTTGTTCTCTCTAGGCATTTCCTCACCTTTTTCTTTTGAATGCACTTGAGAGCCAGGACCCAAGTAGTGTATCCTTCTGATGAGTTACAGTAAGAGGATTTTTACCTACAAACAGCCTATTGACTAAGTCCTCACAGCAATCACAACAAAGGCTACGCAGTTTGCAATTCTTCTCCCCAAACTCGTGCATTCCATTGCTTTACCATCACCGTGACATGATTCCTTTTCTTCCCACCCCTAGCTGTTCAGTGATGGGAAGAGACATTTCAAGGTTCCTAAGATTCTTTTGTCCGTTAGTATTTTAAAGCTGAGTGTGGGATCAAGCAGCTCGTTCCCAGTGTGTATTTGGATGATGTGGTTAAGGCAGTGGTCCCGCTAGTGCCTTCCGCCCACTGCCACAGGCTTTGAATACACCCTTCACGTGGGGGAGGATGGAAATGTGTGCACATAAAGACCTTGGTTAGCCTGATACTGAGGCCATTGTGGCTTATGCCCATTCTCTAGATCCTCCCACCCTTGCCCCCTTTATCTTTACTGAGGATGCAGGCACAGTGGGAGCTGAAGATTCATTGTGATCATTTACAATAGCAACTAACAAATACCTGTGCTCACCTGAAGCCTCTGTGGCTGAGGGGAGTGCAGCACGTGTCCATCCCTGCTCCAGGCTGTGCAAAGTCCTGTAGGATCTGGGCCTCTGCCTTAGCATTGCTCTCACCCTTTTTCAGTTGTCCCTCCTCCTCCTCCTGCTCCCACCTGTGAGGCTTTAGCTGTATTAGAGCTTAGTGCCTTCAGCTGTCTTCCACCTCCATCATTGCTTTGACAAGTGATAGCAGGGAAGGTATTACTTAAAGAATCTGGGTGACTGTTAGCAAAATAAACAGGAGATGAAAGATAAGACAGTCTCCTTGGTGCATAATTACCTTAAATGAAGGCCTGTTTGCTAATGCTGTTGTTTTGAAGTGCTAAACAGCTTCATCTTAATGCTCCAGCAGATACTAAAACTGTATGTAATTCCCAGTGATGTCACACTGAGATTACAGAAACTGTGTGGAGGCAGGAGATAGGGGAGTGCTCCCAAGTTACCTGGTGGGGCAGGCGGCAGACACAGCCTCACAGGCAGCTCTGCTGTCAGCACAGGTTTGCAAATCCCCACGAAGTGATTCTTCCAGGCAGCCGAAGGGCTCTCTCAAAGTCACCTACACTCTCCTGCCCAGCCTGATCTTGAGGAGATGCTCTCAGGCGTGCGGCAAGGAGAGCTCTTAGCGTTCAGGATGCGGAGCTCTGTAGGGCAGCATTTGCTCCCCACTTCTCCCTGTGAGAGGGGAGACTCTCCCTTTGCTCAGAACTGGGCTGAAAAAAGCTTCAGCTGGCTCGTAGGCAGCTGGGTTACCTGCGTGTGTACATAATCTGAGCTGCGTGTGATTGCCGGGTTCCTCTCTTTTATTTAATTGTCTGCCTGGAAGCATCTCCTGACCTAATTATGCCTGCAGTTGTGTCACTTAACTTGTCCTGCGTGCCGAGTGGCATCGCATGAGCGGGGAGCTCTGTGCACACACTCTCACACAACTGAGCTAATAGAGACTGACAGGGGGTATCGGGTTTTTTAAGACTAAGAAGACTCCTGGGGTGTTACTAATCCCCTAGAGGTGCCATTAGCTTATGATAACCACACCTTTGAAATTGTTTTATTGCTTTAATAATGTGGTGGTGATGGAAAACGGGGAACATGCCACATTTATTATTTATGCTGGTAAAAGATGAAAGTTAGCAATTAGAAGCTTTAAACCACAGGTTCAGCAGAACTACATGACTTACATATATTCATTTTTGGACTATCCACCCAAGTGCTGGAATTCTCTTACTAGCCAACTTTGTTAAGTTGGGCCGCCTACATAAACCGCGGCAAAGTCGCAGGCCAGGAGAATTAACATTGCAAGACAGATACACATCTTAACTGCAGGGATGGGTGGAGATTTCCTGGTGGGGAGCTGTTGGAAGTGGAACGGTGCTTTATGATATCTGAACTAATCTTGTGCTATGATAATTCTGTCTTGCTTAAGTGCTTGCAGCCTCTCTGTGCTCCGTAGTCATGCTGTGGCAGCTGCTGTGTGCATCTGATCCAAACTCGCTGCTTCCCCACACACTTAATTGGCAAAATTGCCACCTATTGTTTATAAAAAAGCATGGAAAAAGCGAGCAGAATCTTGGTCCCCAGGACTGTAGAACAGTGGTTCTGCTGCCACACAGCTGGGAATCACACTCTGTCAGCTCAAGGCAACACAGAGAGGATGCACGTTGAACCATATGTGTCATGACATCTACATCTGGCTAGGGCAGCTCTACTGAAATAAAAGCAGCTGGTGCAGCTCGTGGTAGGGTGCAACATCAGGCCTTTCTAGGCTGCCACGCTTCCAAAGTGTGAGGTTTCATCCTGAGCACCTAGAGAAAGGGACGTCGACACCACAGCAAAACTGAAGGTAAAGGAAAGTTAGGCTTCTTGTAAAAAAACTTGCCAAGACAGCATACGTCCGGGCTTGGAGCTGTAATGGAAGTGATTTCACTAATCTGCCTTGCAGCCCACTTTCCCATTCTGTGTGATCCTTCAGTGAGGTTGCAAGCTTGTTTGATCGCTTCACCTTAGGATCAAATAAGCAAAGGGCTGACTGGGTGTTTTATCTGCAGTTGGCAGAAAATGGAGGTGAGAGAGAGCAAGCGAGTTTCTATTAAAAAATAGAGAGATTAATACCCCCAAATTTAATTGGAATTGCACAAGCAGGCGAGAGGTGTCAAGCTCTGAGCTCATGCATAGATTATGTGGGTGTCCTATGTACTACATTTGGAACATCTGCAGCGTGACTGTCCTTAGCCTTGTACTTTGGTCCTTGCTATGAGCTTTCATGCTGGTTACCGGTATCGCACATCCTTATTTCTATTGTACACCCTTCTGCCCTTTGCCTCATTGCACTGCACCACTCCCACTGAAAGGCTGCGTGCAGGCACAATCAGTGCCCATGACTTGGTTTCCCCTTGGCTGCAACATATTCAGCGTTATCAGTGTCACACCTGTGCCTTTACCACAGCCTAGAGAGAAGCCCCTTCCCTGAAGCAAATGTGGGCTAACAGCAGGCAGGCCATGTCCAAACCCCAGTGTTCTTGTGGGTGAGCAATGCTGGAGCGCAGCAGCTGGCCACGCAGGGCAAAGCAGGGCCTCTGAGGTCATTAGCATGCTTCTAACGAGCATGGGCACTCCTATGTCAGTGTCTTGTTAATTGGGATCCACATTGTTCCTCAGGAAGGCTGATTCAATGTCTCAACACAGGAAGATTACATTAACATCAGTCACTGGCATCCACCAGTCATCTCAGGCAAGAAGAAACCACGCATGCAACCTGGATTCTCAGCCTGCATCCCGTGCCTGACGAGCTCTCACTTCGCAGGACCTGATTCACTTTGTGGATGTCTCTTTTTCTCCAAGCAAAGACCTTAGGGCTGCACACCCCTTCCTGAATAAATTACATATGATCCCAGCCAGGATGCTGAAGGGTAGGAGCTGGTACAGTCAGTGCTGCAAGTGTGGGTTGTTCCCACTTACTGAAGGTAATTGGTTTTAAACCCATTCATTACTTTCTCACATGAACATCGCCCTTTGACAAAACCCCCGTGGCTTTGGTTCGTGTTATTCCTGTAAGGCTGGAGTTTAGTGATGGCCATGGGCAAAGCTCAGCCTGGAGACGGGCTTCGTTTCTGTTCCTCGAGGCTGCTCTCGGCCTTGGCTGCGCTCAGGGACCTTGCCCAGCAGCATCGGCGGGCCGGGGAGCCCACCCTCGCTCAGAGGATTGTGCTGTGCTAGGAAAAACGCTTCTGGCTCTTCTCATGTGTATTTGGGGCAGAAAGAAGGTGCAGTTTAGATTAGAGCACTACGGCTTTATCAGTGTTTATCAGTGTAGGAGTTCTGCTCCGTGTAGCATAACAGCCTCAAGTCCTTTTAAACCCTGACATCAATATGTGGTGATAAGATAACACTGGTTATCCTGTACCGGTTGCTGTAGATAAGATAAACCCTTTTATGCTTTAAAACAGGACTCAAAGTTTCTGCTATGTTTTCTTTTCCTTTTAATGTAGCAGACTCCAGAAACATTTTATTTCTAAGGGAGTGGTATTTATAAGGCCAGATAAAAATAGTACATATCATAAATAAGACTTTCCAAACTTGTCCAAGGAGCGTTAAACATTTTCTTTCAAAGACTAAACAGAAATGAGCTAGTAGGAGGAAGATTTCAATGTCTTAGAATACTGTTGGATAAATTAGAAGCTAAAATTATTCCAAGTAAGCGGTCATGCCTACATTTATTTTGTCAGAAGAATATCGACAAAGTGACAGTTCAGCAGCAGAAGATATTAATTTTAAGGTGGTTACTTTTAATTAACATGAAATAACTTTTGTAGAAGTATTGCTTGAGACAGCAGTACGGAGCATCTCCATTTTGCCTTTAAAGCTGGGACTGAATCTCCCTGTATAAACCAGTATAACCATAAATCAACAGCACTGACTCTTCAAGTAGAGACTACATCTTTGGAGAATTTAGAGACACATCCATTCATTAGTGAGTTAAAATTAATAACTAGGTCCTTTATGAAATTTAGCACTTTAGTCTTGTTTGTCCCAAATGATTTTAACAATGAAGTAACAGAGTCTTCACATTTTCCTTATAATTAAAATTAATCGAAATGATGTGCATTAGTTGTAATTAAGCTATGCAGCTAAGAGTGGCGGTATCTAATTTGCTATGATTATATAGGCTACAAAGAAGCTCAACTAACAGAAGTGGATTTACTGCGACACAAGAACTCAGGAAGCTGCCACCTCCCCGTGGCTGACGGGCTGCACAGGCGACGGCTGTTTGCTGGGACAAGCAGCGCTACAGCAGCAGGACACGCTTTGGTAGCTGGGCTGTCTCAGCTACCCCGTCTTGAAGTTCGTATTTCTGCCTAAAACCTGAGCATTAAAGGTTGCTATTGCACCCTTTGTTCAGCTCTAGCGTAGCACTAGCGGGGTGGAAACTGCGGTAGGAAGGCAGCTCCTGCAGAGCGCAGAAGCCTTCGGTGCAGGGTCTGGCACAGCGTTCAAACCACTGAATGAACTCCAAATTTAGCTCCATTTCGCCAATGCATCTCAGTTACATCAGGCACCCCCTTACCCCAGTACGAGATGCAGTCTGCGCTCTCGCAGCACACAGAATGTGCCCCGGTGACAGCGGTAGCTAACTCATGCTTTTAGCTCCCGACAATCTCTGTGTCGCTCTGGAACTGTTCTGCGGCTGCAAAGCACCTTCTGGCCACTTTGTCCAGCCACCTCACACCGAACTGCCCACAGTAATGCTGCAAAGGGACAAGGAAACGTAATAAAAATCTCACCACTACTCCATTACGTCTTTAAAACTCAGTTTGAAGTAGTCAGGCCTAAATTGCAAATTTGTGGTCATTACATAGGTCACTACAAGGCCAGGTTGAAGTTGCTTTAGATATCATTCCTGTGCAATCTTTTTTTTTTTGTGTGTGTGCTTTGATTAGATTTTTCCAAGAGGTGTCTCTAAAGCGCAAGCCTAATTGTGGGATTCCTACATATACCCAGAGCACTCAGGATGGACAGACAGTGATACTGGTCGCTGAGTGGGTGGGAGAGTGCAGGGAAGTGAGAGAAACCATTAACGTTTTGCAACATTAGTCAGGAGCCTGGAGACTTGCTATAGCAAATAAAAAATCCGCATATTTTAGTCAAGGGAGTTCAGCCAAAAAGAAAAATAGAAGTTTCATTTTTTTCAGTGCAATAACTTTTTACTCCATTTAATCTCCAGTTTAAACATCTAAGCAGATAACAGAAAAGTACTGTGAGATAGGGAATAATCAGAACTGAAGGGGAGAAATAGTGTTCAGAAACGTGCAGGCGTGTTCACAAACAAGATCCAAGAAGGCAAGTAAAGCAGGATAAAAGCAGATCTTTCTACCCTAGCCCAGGAAACACGAGGAACCTGCTGTGCATTTCCAACTGGCAGCACAGCGTCTGTGTACACAGGATCCCATCAGTCACCTGCTGGGCTTGCAGAGCCAAGTCACAAACTCAGAAATGAGAGACTGGACTGTGACAGATCTGTCCTGGAAGAGCTCAGCTGCCCTGCTGCTAGGCAGGCAGGCTTGAAAGGGTCTGCTGCAGCGAGGGCGTACTCCCCAGGGTTTGCAGGGTATTTGAAAAAAAAAGCCTCTGAGCTTCAGGTGTATAGGCAAGCAGAATTACCTTCCTAACTGAAGAGACAACTCAAAAATTTAATATCTGGCGCAAGCTGAAGAAAACACATTTTTAGACATGTCCCTATCAAAAGCAAATGAAGGTGGCTCATGTCTAAAAACCAGCAACTTAAATGAAGAGGATATCTTTAGATCCTAAAAGATCTAATCTCCTTAAGCATACATGGCTCCCAATTGATCCTATTTTCTACTAATTTAGTATTTGATACCCAATTTTTCAAAAAACCGTCTTTGTTTAATGCTATTTAAAGACTTGTACTATATTCTTTCCTCTCAAAGTATTTCACCTGTTTTTAAACATACCCTAGTTAAGATGTTTGGGCCTTTGTTATCTAGACTTTCTACAAACAAACATTTCCTATCTTCCTCGAGATACTCCCTTATCTTGTCTAAAACATTGAATACATCTTAAGAGTAATCGAGAAGCCACAACAACTGCTCCTGGCAGGAAGCTGCTGAACTGTTATCCAGAAGCCTGACAGACATTATTTGGAACAGATGCACTTTCAACTTGATATTTTTCAGCCAAAAACAATGGCAGTAAGTAAAAGTAAAGCTATAGGTCAAAGGAAGGCTAAACCATATGAGAATCATGTGAAAATATTTTTGATTTCACACATCCTCTCATTTACAGCCCATGCTTCTGAAAGGGTCTGTAAACCCTAACGTGAAGCTGCAGGTTTGGCCTCCACAGCCACAACTTGGATTTGCCGCCAGTCGAGACTGACTGGGAGAAGCCAAGCACAGGGTCCATCCCACTGGAGCCCTGGACACAGATGGTGCTGCAGGAGGAAACGCACGAGTCTCCCCGGGCTGGGGAGATGGGCCACCTGTACCTGTAAACCCGGTCAGCCCATGGGGAGGGCAGTAGGTGACAATATTGGCCAAGAAATGGGTCATTATTGCAGCTAGCCAGCCCCTGGCTGTGTAAAATCTTTCGGCTTGCCTGTGAGCCAAGAGCAGTCACCAATATGACAAATAGGGTGGCAGCCTGCTCACCTGCACGGCCACCTCAGCACCCAGGAGCTCATGTGGCTTCAGGGAGGCAGGTCCTGTCCTCGGGGGACACCAAGGCTGCCCGGGACAGGGCACAGGACAAGGGCTGCACAGCAGAATGAAGCTTTCAGTTATTAGAGCCAGGCAGGAAATTTTGGTCTCCACAGCTTGATGAAGGGTCCACTGGGCTCATGCTGTCCCTTCCCTTCGCTAGGCATGCTCAGTTTAATGGAGCTCAAGAAACAAGCGAGTCTCAGGAAATAAATGTTTTCAGTCTCTCTTTTTTATTGCTTGTAAAATAGCAGGAGGCTTTCAAAGCAACAGCAAATCCTGTTAAAAAAAAAATAGAGAAAATTAAAGAAATGTTTCTTGTCTCAGATCCAGCCCTTTTCACCTTAGCTTTCCATCATGGTACATAAAACTTTTGTATATTTTGGCAGAACAGAGAAATAGCTTTTCCCCCTTTTCTTCCTTGCACTGGCCAGGAGCTCGGAGCGAGCTTTAAAAGAGAGCTTTGCACAAACATGGAATGGCCAAATAATAGAGCAAGAAAACAGCACTAAACTTTGTAGACAATCGACTTTATTCTGTGCACAGCAGCTACTTTCTCCCTGCTCTCAGCAGAAATAAAAATTTACAAGTGTTTTGGGAAAGCATTAAAAACCAAACACGTCCAGACAAAGTCTAGTGCAAACTACTTGGAAATAGATCTGTGCATCACCTTCGGAAAGGCTCATTCCAGCTGTGCCGGCGTAGCCAAGCTGACGGCATCCAGAACAAATAACACCCTGTGAGTTCAGCACAGGATTTGAGGGTTGAGATTTCGATACCAGTCATCCACGTGTCCCAGAGAGGCAGTCGTGGTTCTCTGCTCTGGTGAATTTTCTGATCAAAGGCCGCTTCTGCATCATTGCTTCACAGTGCCACAGAGGAAGGATGCCTACCTATCTGGGGGAGAGTGGCACCTCCCAGCACCGGGGGAAAACCCCAGCTACCAAAGTGAAGGGATCAAAGATGAGCGGATGGGATGTATTCACAGGCACACGCCCCAGCCCTTTCCATAGGGAGCGTATTAGGTTTGCTGTACACTCTTATTGCACTGGATGTCATCTTCCAAGCATAGCAAATAACAATTTCATAAAGCACGCCTTTTAATCAAGCACAACCTTTACATCCCCGAAGGAGCTATCTGGAGTCTATCCCTTTTCTCTACTGTTCTTTTTTGCCCCCTTTTAACTCCCTCCCTCAGAGGCTTGTGCCTCCAGCAAGGAGGGCTCCATGTGGTTCCCTTCGGAGCTCATTAACACGGGTCCATTCATCAGGCCACAAGGCTGAGCACATGATTCACAGCACCCTTGGTCCCCTGAGACCAAGCGCGCAGCCTGGCGCAGGGCTTGGCTGTCGCATAGCAATGCATTAATAACCGTGGAGCTTACGTGAAAACTCCGTGCGGTACCTGATTATACAGCCCCGTGCATGCTGGGACGCTTGAGCAGGATGCCAGTGGAGCAGTGGAATACAGCCAGCTTTATACTTATGCAGTATATTAAAACACTAATTATACTTCAGCATCCTCCAAACATAGGGCAGGTTATTTGCATACCCAGTCACTGCTGCAGCTGGGGTCAGCGGATGGAGTGTCTGGATTGAAACCGCCTAAAATGCATTTCAGAATATCAGTCTGAAACTGCAGCAACGGAGACCAGCCCCTTTCCAGGCACCAACTCCACGACCTCACGCATGGTCACCAGTGAGCCTGTTCACTGGCAAGCAGCTTGTGTGGGTGAGAACAAGACCGACTTCCCAAAGAGTCAGGCGGTTGTTTCCTGCGCACCAGGTGCTTTCTACCCAACACAAAGAGAAAAGCCTCCCAAATATGTTTGTTTCTTTAGCAAGTACTAATGCTTGAGGCAAGGGGTTGAATTCCTCTTCCACACACACAGTCTGCAGCCAGTAAGTGCTTCTGGATGGAAAGGCAGAGCCACTGCCAGCTGATGTCTAATGAGAGTGACCACTGATACAGGTACACTCTTCACCTACACATGTAGCTCTGCTGGTCAGATTTACTTGCCTTCATGGTTAGTTTTGGGCAGAACCTGTCATATCTAAATCTCAGAGCATGAGGACTGATAGGGAGTGTAGTAGACTGAAGGCTTTTGCTCTCAGGTTCAAATCGTTCATTATGGCCTTTCTCAGAATGTGCTGATGAGAGGAATTATTCTTCACTGATGAGAAATCCTGCATTTTCTTCTCTTGGAGAACACAGCTTTGTTCCCTTCCCCCATTTAATAATGCACAATTTATCAGACTAAATTGGTAAGCCTGGTAGCAAGTGATTCAAATCAACCTCAGCAGCAATGAGCAATCACATATACTTGAAGAAACTCACTTATGCCATTTTCTGCAAAACCTGAGGAAAGCTGGCTATGAATGCACTACCATAGCCTGTTAATGCTCAAGAAAACCCTTTTAAATGAATCTCTAATGGCTGCTGGAGATGTCTAACAAGCCTCCATAAAGAGCCAGCCAAGTTCTTCCCCGGCTCTCTTGCTACCTGTGAGCAGGAAAAGCAAATGGATCAAAGGACAACAGTCCTGTGGGGAGAAAGGAGGGAAACCTCCTTTTTTTCAAGGGTTGAGACTATCAGATAGCCTTGCCGAGAAGGTCACAATGTGCTAAGTCTCACCTGTGTCTCCTGTTACTATAGAAAACAGTTTACTGGACTGCAGTAACCACTGTGCACAGAAATGCTGTCTTCTCACACCTTCCTCCTACACAAAACACAAAGGTGTTTGAAGATGCAGAGAAGAAAGGCTGAAGTCTCATGCAATTTTGCAGGCTAAGCTGTATCCTTGTTCCCACAGGAGACCTGCCAGGCCACATTGGCAGCTCAGCTGATGGAGCCCTTCCCCTGATTTGCCACTCAGTCACCCAGCAAAGGGCACTGAGCCCCTGAGGGTGCTCCAAGTCCTGCTGATGAGCAGAAAAGCCTCCAGCACACAGTTCCTGTGATGGCACCGAGGACACTTAATCCTTGGTGACTGGCCTACATTTCACCTTGGGGTCAAGACTGCCCTACCCAGCTCATTTACACTTTTCCCTTCCGGTGAGGGAAAAGCATTTTCTGAGCTCAAGCCAAATCTTGTAAACAAAACAACTACGTTTCACTGCAAGGAGAAACGCATTGTCTCATGGTCCCATCCAAGAGGTATTTGACATTAGATCAGCTGGGTTTTCTGGCTGAGCTCTCTCTGGGTGACCTAAAAAAGTCAAGCTTCCCCAGACTGCAAACCCAGACATTTCTCTACTAGCAAAGAAAGCATTTTTATGTCCCCCCTCCAGCCCACATTAACCCAACATTTTAAGTCTGCCCAAAACTGAAGAGCCTGCGTAGTCTGAAGGTAT
>NW_009714635.1:26302-31622 GCF_000703405.1 Apaloderma vittatum
CAGGAAGCTGCCCTGCTCCAACAGCCTGTTTCAGCACCTTGCAGGTCTCCACACTCAACAAAACATAAAAAACAAATGGCCACAAACTTCCCAAAAACATTTAGATGCCAATCACCCACGTGCCCTTCAAAGCAATAGGACCCCCAACAGGGATATACCCCTTTGCCCTAGGAAAAAGGGGGACTGCTCCCTCCCCATCCCTATAAACTCTTCAGGCTCCTGATGCCTCCACAGCACCTTGCAGGTCTCCACACTCAACAAAACATAAAAAACA
This sequence comes from Apaloderma vittatum, assembly GCF_000703405.1. Lineage (NCBI taxonomy): Eukaryota > Metazoa > Chordata > Aves > Trogoniformes > Trogonidae > Apaloderma > Apaloderma vittatum. The sequence continues at coordinate 26,577 of NW_009714635.1, forward strand.
AATGGCCACAAACTTCCCAAAAACATTTAGATGCCAATCACCCACGTGCCCTTCAAAGCAATAGGACCCCCAACAGGGATATACCCCTTTGCCCTAGGAAAAAGGGGGACTGCTCCCTCCCCATCCCTATAAACTCTTCAGGCTCCTGATGCCTCCAGGTGCCTCTGTTTTGGGCGGATTGGCCACTGCCAGCAGCTGGTGGGGGTTGTTGGGCACCGTGACCATGAGCAGCTGGCATCGGGATCCTGAAATCCTGGGCTGCAGCATCAGCCACCTCCTGAGCTCGGGTCTCCTGTGTCCTCCTGAGCAACAGCTGCCATCCCAGTGGTCCCCAAGGACTCACATCACCTCAACTTGAGATGTGGGTGGTTGTCAGGATGGAGATGGGGCCCTGGCTCTGCACGCCTGAGCCCTCGAGCCGGGCAAGGCTGTGGGTGCCTCTGGAAAACCGGGACTGTGTTCCCGTTGCTGCTTTTGTAGCAGCAACTGCTGCGCCGAGATAAAAGCTTTTGTTTGCCTTTTCTCTTCTACATTCCTAATCTCCCTCCGTGCTGGTCTCCCCTATAGTCCATCAAGCACTTTTAATCTCTAATTGCATATGACTGATGAGCCTGAACTCCATACATGGCGTTGCCAAGAACCACTTTTTTCAGAGCCTGCTTTAGCTCTTTAGGCCAGTCATAACACACTGCAGGACCATTAAGAGTTTATAGTTTGTATACATAACACCCTCAGAGTACCAGAGGGTGGTTTATCCAAACAGAAAAGAATTGAGATGAATGGATGCAGAAATGACTTTTGGCCAGGAAATACTTCAATTTTAATTAGGGGGGAAGGGGGTGAGAGAGGAATGAAGAGGCTTTCTTCTCTCACAAAAGACAAGACTAATGAGTTTACAGCTGCAGGCACTGACCTTGGAGCATCCCGTATAATGCTAGTGCTGAAATGTTTGGATGTGATGTTAGACCCGATAACCTTGCTTCTAAAAGGAAGAAATAAAGGGAAATGGCTGAATGGGGAGAGATTCATTTCATGGGGATGTACGGATGTATTTATTTATTTTTCCCCCTCCCGCATTCCCGTTCAGCTGCCTTTGGCGACACCGCCATTCCCCCAGCTGCTGAGCTTCCTATGGGCCTAATCTATTTTGCAGAAAGAAGAGTCAGTTAAGGCAGTTTTCCCATATTTAGGACCCTCCTTCAGCCCAAGGCGCCTCTCAGAAGCCTCCACTTCTCTGGAGCCCGTGGCTGGAGGGAGTGGGGTGCCAGGAGCCTGAGGGATTCCCAGCGCTGGGCAGCTCATGCACAAGGGAAGATGCAGCCAGGCCTTCTGATGCAGCAGCTCAAAATAGGCTAAAAGCCTGAAATTATCTGCACTTGGCACAGATATTGCCACCCGTTTCGCTTGGTCACAGGCTTGTGGCATTTGAGCCCATGCCAGCGCCTGTGGCGCCGGGCTCACAGTCGTCCCCAGCCCGGGAGGCTCCTCTCCTGCCCTGGCAGCTTCCCGGCATGGGGACCTCCTGTCCAGCCACGGTGTACGAACAGAGCCGCCGGCCTGCCGGGCTGTGTGCTGGCACGAGTTGTCAGCGGGGTCTTCCCAGGACAGGTGCTGGAGCAGTGGCGACATGGCCCCACACATCCTTGGACCTGCCGGGCTCTCCCTCCTGGTCGGGGACACGGCCACAGGTCAGTGCTCTGGGTCATCCTGGGCTGATCCTGCGCCTCCATCCCTTGGCACCGTGCTGACCTCACGAAGGGTACAGCTTGTGCATCTTCCAAAAACTGCAGAGCTGCTGCTCCCACCTCCCTTCCCAGCCTGTCCCCTCTGGGTTGGGCACATTGGCTGTTACGACTCCCAGCAGCTTCCAGGCACCCTGGCATCTCCTTCCTCCCCTAGAGCTTTTTCAGTGGCCCTGTAAAACATCATCTGGCCCTGCCGAGCCGCCATGCTACGGCCACGGTGATTGTTGAACTCTCGCACCACAGCGTGAAGTTGCTGTGAGCTGTTGGGGCTGTGAAGGCAGTTTTGTGTCTCGGGAATCAACACCCCCTGCCCTGCTGAGTCAGCAGCCAGACGGGCTGAAACAATGGTGCAAGTTAATGCAGCAAAACAACCATCGGTGTTTCCTATTAAAAAGCATTTTTATGATGACGATTATTATTAATATTATATAGGGGCTGTAATTTTCTCCTGACTCACTCCAACATCTCACAAAATAAACAGCTGCTGTATTATCCCCTTGTAAATGAGACCACAGGATTGTAAACTTTAATTTGTTACTTTTGGCTGCTCTCAGGTTTGGCAGACAATTAAACCAATTCATTAGTTCACAGAGGCACATTTTTGGCCATGTCTGGCTGCGTGAAGTCATCCAGTGAACGCATTGGCGGCAGGGTGCAGAAAAACCGTACAGTGTGTTTGCCACAGGATCCGTCAGAAATGGTCCAAAATAGGCCGGCATGGATTTTGCAGACCCAGGTGGGAGAGGAGCCTGGTTCCTCCTGTTGCTTTGCTGTGCCCTGGGCACGTGCCATTGGCAACGCAGTGCCCTGACTTGTTGACCAGACCCACGGTATTGAGCCTATATCTGACCAGAAGGTAGCTGGGTCGTGCCTGAGGCTTAACCTTTAAAGTCTGCAGAGTCTGATCACCGAAACTCCACAGGACATGGTAGAAAATGCTGAGCTCTTGGAAAGGCTAATCGGGCTGTGCACGACCTCCGGAGCCATCCCTACCAGCTGAATTAGTCACCGGAATAGCTGGACTGCTTTCGATCCCTGCTTTTTCAGGCCTACCAGTTATATGAGCTCAGAGTTAAGGTGTGTTTTGGTTTTTTTTTTAAATAGAAACCATAACAGTATGGTTTTTTTGGACCTAGCACCTCTCCTTTCCAAAGGGTCTTAGTGCAAACCACCCTGTCATACATTTTTCACGTGTTGTAGGTTCTTAGATTAACAAACTAAAAAGCCATCTTAGTTTTGTTAAAAAAACCCCCTAGACCTACTCCAACATAAATTTCCTTCCTCCTCCTTTGTTCACTCCACAGCAGGTGTGTAAATCCTCGGTGCCTGTGACCAAACACCCATCAGCATCATCAGGCAGATGGAAACGCAGCTGATCTTCACAGTGGCCTCCATGGTGGTGTGTGTTGCTATTTGTTACTGAGATATGGCAAGAAATTTGCTCCCTTATTTTCTTTCTTTGCGCTAGTCCTTTGCTGGCTGACAGACAAGGTATGGCTGCCTGCATCCTAATGGGGTTGGTGGGAATCCACACACAAGTGCCTGAAAGCATCCTTAAAAGCAGGTGAAAGGTTTTCAGCTTGCAGCTTGTGAAATGCAAAGAATAGCACAGATTCCAGAAGGGAACCTAAAATGCTTTAGGTCAGTTTTCTTCCAGCTTTCTCATTCAACAAGCCATTAAGGAGACACTCTTAAATCCTTTCATCCTGCTTCCAAAGCGTTGCACTGGTCCCATGTCTGTGACAGTAATTCAGCAAACCCTCAGGTAGGATTTTACAGGTGATGATGGTTCTTGCATTTCTGTTTAAGAGTCATTGACCTGAATGAAAGAACATTCCAAGCTGTAAAGGGAGATGGGACAGTAGAGGATCTTTGCCTCATGGTACAATTCAGAAAAGGAATTTCCAGCATTCCACTCTCCTGATGCCATTAACCCTATGTGGAAGATCCCGAACCCCTGAGGCTTGGTCTCACCAGCACGAGGCTCCGACGTGGTGCTCAGCTGGGCTCATTCCCTCTCAAGTTAAAATTATTCATTCCTTTCTTATTTCAACAAACTGTCTGTCTCTCAAAAATTACTCTCATCTCAGAGCTTTTGAAGTCAATTTTTTTTGAGTGCTATTTTATAGCACTCAGAATGAAATGAAAGATTTTTGAATAATGAAACCTAAAAGCTTCGCTAAACTAGTTCCCCGTGACTGTGTTTCTCGCTGGCCACCACTTTGAATTTGGATTAGAACCGAGTTCTCCTCTTCTGCAATTTTCCAGGTGATCCAACCACTGCCAGCGCGGCCGGGGAGCAGAAGAGCAGCAGAGCCCAGCCCCGCCTGCCCCAGCGGAGCTGCAGCCGCGTCCTTGGGCAGTTCCTTCTGCCACTGGCGGGGACGCGGTGCTGCGTGACCGAGGCCAGTGCAGGTGTTAACTGGGCCCTGATCTCCCTCGGGCATCTAATACATTCTCCACTGCTTTTGGGGAGGGGATGAAGGGCTTCACCCTGCTGCAGGCAGCTGCACCTCGCTGCGTGAATTCCTACCAGGATATGGAGGAGGAGGAAGCTGGTTGGGTTTTGAATCAAAGAGTGTGTCTTCTATTTTCCTCCTTTCAGCTCTTTATCAAGGCTCAGCGCAAAGGGCCTGACGCCCGGCCAGCACATCCCGGCTGCTGTGATCTGTGGGACGCAGAAGCCGCCATCGAGCCGGTAATGAGGGACCTTCTGCTAAAGGGCCAATTGAGCAGCCGGTGCCTGCCCAACAGCTTCGGTGGCGGGAGGGACGGCCGGGTATATCTCTATTTTGACACGTCCTCGCTGAATGAGGAGGAGAACAAGCATAAAATGGCTGATGATAAATGCAGCAATTAGGGAAGCTTAATGGAGCAGAAGGTTTTTTGTGAGAAGACAAAGAAATTGCCGTGCTGACACCTGCAAGGAGGTCCCAGCCGCTGCCTAGGGAGGCCTCCAGCTGTGCCGCCGCAGCAGGAGCTGGGGCCGGGGAGACGGCCCTTTTCCTTCACATCCACGTCCCTCAAAGGCCTTGGAAAAATATTTTCCGAGTTAAACTTCAAAACACTATTTGATTTTTCTTTTTCCCCATTATGTTCAGAAATGGTAGCCTATAATTTAGGCCTGTTGCAGCCCTCCCCTGCTTTTTATGCAGTTTCACATTGTATCACGTGCTACGGGGAAAGGCGTTTTCCTGACAAAGTGTTGATTTCGGTGGTATGAAAGAGCTGCAGCCTCAGGGAGGGGATCCCACTGGGCAGGGTGCAGCTGGGCACAAGGGGGTTCCCCGGGCTGCCGCCG
>NW_009714635.1:31672-33182 GCF_000703405.1 Apaloderma vittatum
AAAGCACCGTGGGCTACCCGTTCCCCAGCATCTGAGTAAAAGTGCTGAATTTGCCTGCGGAAGCCCCATTTGTCTTTATTTCTTCGGTTAGACTCTTCTCAGAGCAAACCGCTTGTGCAAGGGGACACCAAGAAACGTGGGGGAAAGCTCTGTCAGGGGCGTGCGGGGGAAGACACAGCAGCCCAGGTTGCAGTGACGAGAAACTCCTTTCAGTCTCTCCAAGACCATTGCCAAAATATGCCCCCAACTGCAGCGCAACTTCTTCCTAAGGCTTTGGTAAAAAGGAATGTCCTGAAGGAGGCAAAGGAAAGGTTCCCTTTTTCTTTTTTTTGTTCAGTATGAGCCAAATGAAAGAGAAACCCGGCTTTCCCCACCACGGAGGGCTTCTCAGCTCGAGCCCAAGCTGCACACCGCTGATCCGCCTCTTCTTTTGTTCTGGCGCTTGCTAGCCTGCCCAAAGCGATGCCGGTGTGTCCCACTCTTGCCCAAGCTCTCAGGATATTGCATTTCTGCCAAGCTGGCTTCTTGTGCTTTCCCTTGGCTGGACCTGGGTGATGCTGGTGCTGCAGATCTCATGGTGGCAGCTCAGGCTGCTGCGGAGTCCTTGGGTTTCCCTGCATTAACCCTTGTTTGTCTAACTTGGGTCACCAGTAACTAACTCTACTTATGGTATCTCTAAAGGCTGGAATGGACAATTCCCATATGCTTATTTTAGTCAGTAAAGCTTTCTTTTTAAGGAAGTACTAGATATTTTTGCCAAAGAAAATATTTTTGACAAGCCATCTTGAGAATTCATTGCAGCTTTACAGATTGGACTGACTGAAGCGGGTGCACACCAAGTCTCATCCCACGCAGCTACGGTGGCACGTGGCACCTTGTTTTGGACAAAAGGTAAAGCAAACGCAAGGGCTGCTCTCCCTCTTTATGTTTTCCAGAGCATCTTTTTTAAAAATAGGTTGCCTGAGGCAAGCAATGGGCCTTACAAATCCCATCCTCTTCCTCCCACCCACTGTCATTTTTTTTTGCTACATCCCACCCTTTGTCAGTGACTGAGGAAGTCTCTAGGGAGATGGCCGAAAGTAGAATAAAAACGGCAAAACCTGCACAAAATGGAAGCTCAGCAGTGGTAGAAATGCATAAAACCCAGGAAGTCCTTCTGCACCAGCTCTTTTTAGCAGAAGGCGGCTCAGCTGGGGTGGCTTAAAGGAATAAGGCTGAATTAATTAGTTTCTCTGTTTAGGTAATAATACCATTAATCACGATGAACCATTTTGTGAGGAGGCTGATACCGGCACCGCGTAATTCCGCAGGAATCCCACCGTAGTGCAGCATTATTGATGGGCCACCCTCCGAAAGCGTAAGAGCAATGCCTCCTAATAGACTAAACGGCAAACCGCTGATTTGCTTTTAATATTCAGACTGCCGCAGCATCAGTCACGATGAATTCTTCTGGCACCGGTGTGGCTGCAATAAGCAATCCTTCAGGAATCCCCGGGGGGCACGGCCTTGG
>NW_009714635.1:33213-33798 GCF_000703405.1 Apaloderma vittatum
CGTTTTTTAAGCTGTACACGGACCAAATGCTTCCAGAGGGTATGGTCCACTCTTTTATTTTTTTGAAGCGTGCACTTATCTGCATCGGGAAGCTGCAGCTGTGGGCTCTTTGTAACAAAGGTTAGGGAGGTTCCTTTCTGCAGGTCTGTGCTAGGGGTGATGTCAGGCAAGAGGCCGTGTTGGACAATGGCACCAGGAGACAACTACACCCCCCCCGGAGCCAGCATTACCAGTATCTTTACGCCGAGTCCAGCGCACTCTTCACTTCCACCATGTGTTCTACGTTCCTCCGACGTCAGCTGGGAGAGCAGGTGCTGGTTTTTAATGCCTATTTGTTTTAAGCCTCCTTTCACCAGATTAAAGACCCTGCTGTATTATTTCATTTTATTTTTTACGCTCGGTAATTCAGTCACGCTCAAAACCAGAAGCTGTAACGTGCTGCTCAAGCACAGCTGAATCCGTTACCGAGAGCGAGGGGGCTTTGCAGGGCTCCGTGCCCCTGCAGATGTCTGCGCTCAGCCTGCGGGAGAAGCAAACGAAAACACCCGTGGAGCCTGGCGCTTGAGGCGATCACCTCCCCGCAGC
>NW_009714636.1:0-278 GCF_000703405.1 Apaloderma vittatum
TGTTCGAGCTCCGCGGGGCCGGGTACAGGAGCAGCCGGAGGCGTTCGAAAAGGAAAACCCATCTTCCCAGGTGCTGCCGCTGCCCCTCTCCCGGAGGGTTTGGCTCTCGGGGCACAGACCAGGGCCAGCGCCCGGTTGGGGCAGCGGTTTCCCCTGCGGCACCGGGCCGGGCTGGTTGAAAAGGTGCAGCTGTGGCGTTCCCGGGAGGGTAGTTCCATCCTCTTGAGGGACTGGATTCTCTTGCGCCGCTTCCCAGGCAGATCCTGATTCCTGGTGGC
>NW_009714636.1:310-11120 GCF_000703405.1 Apaloderma vittatum
CTTTTCAGGACAAAGCACTGCTCACCCCCACGGCGGGTTATTATTTTCTTGGTAGATGCTGCGGGATATTAGGCAAGAGCAGACTTAGGGAGCATTTCTGGCTGGTGGGAGAGGGACCGGCAGACTCACGGTAGCACACAGCCAGCCAAGAATACTTTGTTGGCCCCTGAAACAGCAGAAGCTCAGATGCTTCACATAGTTTCACTTGCCAGACCACGGGGATTCACCTCTTGATTTGAGAGACTAGAAAGGCAGTGACACTAAACTCTTCTTTTTCTTAGGCATGAATAGATTTTCCTTTAAAAGAGGAGTATTAGAATAGGTAGTGGCAACAGGTTGGAGGATCTTCAGCAGCCTTAAAGAGGCTAAATTTTGTAAACTCATAAAAAAAGACAAGTATAGGCTATCGTATTTTCCATTTTTGAAACCTTTTTTCTTGTATGAAGCAACCATAATTTTATGACCCAGGGGGATACTCTCACCACTTGAAGCAGGGCAATGCTGCTCCATTATAAAGCAAAAAAACCCAAACTGTCTATATTTTGAGCTCATGCCCTGCATTTCTTGCCTTCTCTGTGGGGAAATCTCCCACAGCAGTCACGGGAATCCTGTGGGAGGACAGAGATGGTTGGCAGAGTTTGACTTACAGACTTCTGTAGAAATACCGCTAGTCCAGGATCTGTGATTGTAAGGAAAATATGTGTCCCAGTATAGCCCTGGGAAAGTTAGTACATCTCTCTACGCTAGTGTCCCTAGGATGTCTCCGGGAGGACTGGGGAGAAAGAAGATTTCTTTGCTATTTAAAAAAAAACACAAACAGAAGTTTTGTACAGGTCAAACAGATTTGCTTTCCTGGTGGTGGAGATGCAGTATATTAATCACTGGAAGATTAAATTCTTTGCTACATTTGGAGAAGAAAGGAGGGCTACTGGCTTTGTATCACCAAAATCCTCTCTACATCCTCAAAGCTGGGCTTGTAAAGAGGCTGAGATGGACCCAGGCACCTCCAGTTCCCTGCTGGGCTGCAGCTCCATGGGAATAGCTTTTATCACTGTGGGAGCAGGGTGGGCATGTTGTTAGTCCTCTCCATCCCAGAGCCAGACCCCCAGCTTCTGCAGCACTGCTGAGTTCAGGCACTGAGTGAAGTCCTGATTATGCCTTATAGCACTGCTGTGACATGAAACCTCCTCCCTTCTCATGGGCTGGGGGCGAAGGGGCTGCTCGGGCAGCCCCCACCTCGCTCAGCAGCGTCCCTGCGGGGGCACACGCACGCGGTGTTGGATGTTATGGGGCAGGACGGCACCAGGCTGGTTTCTTTCCAGAGGCTGGCCCGCATCTCTCCGTGCTTCAGTTTCTTCACCTGCACGGAGGAGAAGGTGACACTGAGTGCCTTGGAGAAGGGCTTTTGAGACCTGCAGGGTCTACAGGTTTGGGATGGTTGTTCCTAGCAACTTGGCTCGGAGTTAGGAACTGTCCCAAAGGAGTTTGGGGATGAACCTGCAACTCTGTGTGCAGTCAGTGCAACTCTGCTGTCCAGTCCCAGCCCACATCGTCTGGGGATTTTAAGAAGTTCGTTTGCAGCTCACCACATCTGCAGTTTCAGAAGGATGTTTCTTGCTGTGTTGCCTCTTCATAAACCCGCTCCTTTCTCAAGGTTTTATTGGAAAGACTTATTCTTACTTTAACTGGTGTATATTTAAGGTGATTTTCTTTATTTCTTCCTCCTTTAACTGCTGCCATCCGGAGGCCAACTATGTTGTTTAAATTAGATATTGTTATTGCTCTTTTTCAGCTTTGTTTTGTATTTGTCCTCGGCTAGAAAATCAAAATGTCTTTATTCACAACTCGGTTGGTACTGGCTCTGCAGAAGGTACATATGGCCCTTCAGCACTTTTCTCTGGCAAGAACTTGTACTTTAAGAGAAGAAGATCAGATTTCACTGTGTAATGTGGTGTGAAAATTCAGCTTTACAGTGCTGTATGGATTAAGATATTACAGGCCATTGTTTTACCCCTCACTGCCTGGAATTAGCAGCACATTTCATGTGATACAGGTCCCTTCCCTGCGAGAGCATCTCCCATGGGCCAGGCCAGGCATCCCCTTGGGGTAAACCACCGTCAGTCGGTGAAACGAGTGGGGCAAAGCAGGTTTGTGCCTGGAGGAGTGCCTGCCTTTTGAGGGGTTCACAGGTCCCTCGCGTCCCCTCTTCCCCTGTGCTTTGCCACATCACATTGCAAGTGTGCTCCTGCCCCAGCCCCTTGCGCTGCTCTCGGAGGGTCTGTGACTGCGGGAGCGAGGGCTGGCCCCATCCCCACAGCTCTGTCAGGTGTCCCTGGCTGGGGATTGGCGCCGCACGTTCACACAGCTCTTCTCTGGGTTGCAGGGTTCGGCGCTGAAGGGCAAGGCATGCGGTAGGAGCCAGCACTTCCCACCCAAGAGCAAGATTTGGTCACGCCGCACAGCCTGGGGCACCACGGGACGGACAGGACATGCGCCGCTTCGGCTGCCTCCTCCTTGGACTCCTCTTCATCCTCAGCACAGCCAGCACGGAAGGCTTTGCCCTGGCAGGGTAAGCCCCCGTTTTGTCTGTATCTCCTGGGTGTGCCCATCTGCGCATCGCGGCGAGGTGCATCTTTCTGGGGTGGTGAGGAGCCCTGTTCAGCTGCACACCCGTGAGAAGCTCACTGGGATGGCGAGGACGTGGGAAAAGGTTCTGCCGAGTCCTCTGGGAGTGCCTGGGGCTCAGCAGCCCTTGGAGGTGTTTGTTTTGTCACTGAAGCAAAAAAAAACCTCTTGGAGAAAATGCCCTGACTCCATTTAGTTCCATGCAGGGAACGTAAAGACACTCTGGCCCTTTTGTCCAGGAGAGTCAAAAGCTAACCAGGCCCTGGGCTGTTCATGAATTCTTATTGTCTCTTTCCCACAAGCCTGGGAGTGGCAGCTCCAACGATTCCCCTTCCCTTTCTGGGAAATGGGTCTGACATGGCACCCTGGATCCCAGCACAGCCTGGGCCGGCACGGCTCGGCTTCCGCTGGCTCAGAGGAAGCCCAGAGCTCGGTGCCCCAGTTTCTTCCCCAGCCAAAAAGAGCTCGAGCTCAACGCCCGCCCCCCAGATACAGCTCACATTTTCTCCAAAGTTTGTTTTTACATTGAGATACTCTCCTCTAGCATTAAACCTTTTGTATTCTGGTTGTGACTAAAACCACAGGCTGAATTCCTTGCTCGCACGCACAGGCTGCAGCTATAGCTTTATTCTAAATTTTGCAAAGCAAACAATTGCCATTTAAAAATTGCATTTTCTATAGCATTAATCAGTGAGGCCAAGAGAAGTTTTCTGGAGTTAATGGAAGCCATCTGATGTCCATGCTAATTCCCAGGCTTTTTATTCTAGTTTCTAATTGGGCTGGGAGGCTGAGACAAATAAACGAGTTCCTCAGTGGGACTGACCTGCTTAGGCTGAAAAATGTTGAAAAAAAGAATTTTTAACCCAGCCCACTTTGGCTGTTAACTTTGGGAAAGTGTTTGACTGGATCACAGATATCGTAGTAAGACTGGAGGGTGCATTTTTTCTGGTCTTTTTTTTTTTTTTTTGTGGTGAGCCTGATGCTTCCTGTGAAGTCACTAATTTCTTGGTAACCACAGGGGCATCCATTTCAGCAGCGTAAAAGTCTCAGAAAGGAAAAATCCACCCAGAAAATGATTTTAAGGAAAGGGAGACAATGAATGGAAGGAGAACTGCTTTGAGTAAATCCCCCCTAAATCTGGGCCCCGACTGCTGCCCTGGGACGGAGGGATTGTGCCGGGGTGAGTGTACGAGGAGACGTCAGGGCCTGTGCAGCCGGCAGTGCTCAAGCTTTGTGTCGCTGCCCTGAAACGGCTTGAAGTAGCCTCTGAGGTCATTCAGGCAATTAGCTGCTGCCATTTAAATAGCCCTCTGCAGAGAGGGACTGTCAGGCCACGACCTGGGCTGGCGTAAATCAAAGGAGCCTCTTTTTCCCCAAAGGGAGAAGTGGCGGCTTGGTTTTTTCCGCTGGTGTCTGACTTGTTCCCCTCTCCGCAGCCGCAGAGTCTGTGCCGCGGGGCCGCAGCGCCGGGCAGCCGCCCACACCGAGTCCCACGTCCAGCCCGTGTACCAGCCCTACCTCACCACCTGCCAAGGCCACCGCCTCTGCAGCACGTACAGGTGAGGACAACTGCCAGTCCCACGGACCTGCTCCCGGGGATGGAGCCAGATCCATCCCAGCCAGACAGTCACCCGTGGGGGCTGTGTAAGCAATGGGCGAGTCCTGCCTTGATCCCTGGGGAAGGGATTCCCTGGTCTGACCCACTGGCATGGCAGTGAAATGAAGGGGGCTTGGAGTGGGTGCTCAGACACCCAGCTCAGCCCCATCCTTGTGTTTCGCCCATCTACAGGGTTGCCTACCGGCGGGTGTACAAGCAGCTGCCCCAAACCCCAGCCTCGTGCTGTCCCGGCTGGAGCAGAGCTAACAGCCATGCGCTCAGCTGCAACAGAGGTAAGAGGAGACTGTGCCATCCCGGTGCCAGCGCTCACGCTCCCCCTCAGACCCCATGGGATGGGTAGCTCAGCTCCCTGGATGAAGCCCCAGGAGCCAGGTCTCTCATTTACTAGCCCTCTGCCTCTCAGGTGGATTCTTCTTGTAGTTTAAATTTTCAGTGTCACAACCAAATGCAGTTCAACTTCTGATTACTTTCCAGCCTCTCTCTGGCACCTCACAGGCCTTTGTCCTTTGGGATCACTTATTAACTTTATAGTTACCAGAGGATAAATAAAATCAGTAAGTAGTTTCCATATAAATCAGCAGTAATAGAAGTGCATTCAGGAGGCAATGTTGATGTGCAGCACAAAACACATCAGCAGCCGGTCAGTCCACAGGTGAGCTTGGAGAGCAGCACCAGGGGCTTCCCAGGGGTTGCTGCTGCCTGTCGGCCTTTCTCCGTCCCAGCTGTGCTGGCTGCAGGTGCCTTGGCCTCTGTCCAGGCTACAAAACTAAGCTCCTGTTCATCCCACCCATCCTGTGCCCCACGCACCCCTGGTCAGCTCAATCCCACCGCTGGGGCAGAGCATCCTGGTGTCGATGTAGGGGGGATATGTGTGCACATCCACGGTGACAGTGGAGGGAACTGAGGAGCCCCAGAGCTGTCTGGTGACTCTGTGCTTGTTTTTTGTCCTGCAGCTCTCTGCTGGGTGCCGTGCCAGAACGGTGGGAGCTGCACCTTTCCCGGCAGATGTGCCTGCCCACCCGGCTGGATGGGGCAAGCCTGCCAGACAGGTACTGACCGTGCGGTTCCCCTTCATCTCCCGGCATCAGGCCTGTCCTGCTGCTGAAGCAGTAGGGTTGCCATGGGGCTCTGGAGGTCCTCTGCCCAAAGAGAGACCCCTCGGTGTGGGACAGGGACCAGCGCTGTGGCTTGTCACCGTGCCTTGGCACATGCCTGCTGCTACTCAGAGCATGCACACCCACGCATATTCCTCCAGGGCAGTGACGCCTGATGGTCTGACCAGGAAAGGACGGGAAGCTCAGCTCCCAGGGAAGCTCTGACCTCCCTTTGGCTGCCTCAGTGCTCCCAGCCCTCATGTGCAGCCCTGGCACCTGCATTTTTTCTCCACTACTGCTCAACGCTGGGTCAGCACGAACAGGGGCTGTACTCGGCCGTGCCTGTGCAAAAACCCTCCTGCAGAGCAGCTGCTACTGTTGTGAGATTGTGTATTTGAAATGACCCATCTCCCAGGCTTTGTAAACTCTCGCTGTAAACTAAGACGCCCATTTACTGCAGAGACTAAATCTGTAAACCAAAAATATCCAGGAGTGGAGGGGGAAGTCTGGCAATCTCCAACCACTCCAGCGTGAGGTCAGCCCGGTGCTTCTCACCAGAGCATGGGGGATTCAGGCAGCGTGGTGCACACCAGCATGGTGCAAACCCCTGCCGTGGCATTTCCTGGCTTTCCACCCTCCTGTGAGGCAGAGCGGGAGCGCGTGGCATTGACCCACGCTGGGCCAGGCAGGGCTCAGCCCATCGCTGAAAACTCTGGCTCCAGCACAGGGGGGAAAGGATTTTCCCACTGCCTAAAACAGATTCGCCTGGGCGTGGGAAGCAGTTCAGCTCATTTTGCTTTGTGGGAACAGCTTTAATAACTCCCCCGTGTGAGGAGAGGTTACTGGGTTTTGTACACACTTGAAAGGCTGATAGCTCCTTGCCACGGCTGGCTGGAACCAAAACCCCGGCCATAAATCCAGGATGAGAGCTGAGTGCTGCCTGCGCCCGCCTGGCCAGAGCTGAGACGTTTCTGACCACAGCTTTTGCTTCTGGCTCTTTTGTGGAAGGAGCGGGTGGAGGGGACAAGGCCAGATCTCCCTCGGGGTTAGCCCAGGTTCACTCCGGCAAGGTGCAAGAGGAAAAGCTGTCCCAGGCGCTGGCAGGTCTTGTGCTCACACCCCGCAGCGCTGAGAGCACGCAGAGCTGTGCTGGGCACAAACACCAGCTCGGTCTGGGGTCCCATCACATCCCCACCCTGTGTGAACCCACACGGTTCTAGCAGAGCAGCTTGTGAGGCTGAGATGTCTGTGCCCCTCATCCCTGATAAACACCTCCGCAGCACCCCTGCCCTCACCGAGCTGTACCTCTGCTTTCAGACGTGGATGAATGTGCCGACCAGAGCCATGGATGCGCTCAGCTCTGCGTCAACACGGCTGGGAGCTACCACTGTGCCTGCTGGGACGGCTTCAGCCTTGCTGATGACAACAAAGTGTGCCAGCCTCTGGTGCCGGCACCCGAGCCAGAAACCTTCAGCCAAGCAGGTAACCTGTCCCTCTGTTGCAGGACAGCCCTGGCTGCTCAGGGCCTTCAGTGAAAGCTGAGATTAACACTCAGCATCACGGGGTGGCTGGAGCAGGAGTGGAAAGAAAGAGGAGAGGGGACAACAGCCAGAACCTCTCAGCTTTATTGTCGGTGACCCAGGAGACTGTCTACCACCCAAACAACCTCCCCTGTGCACAAATCCAGCCACTGCTCCATCTGCAAGGATGACAGAGCCTGGCATGCGATGTCTGAGATATGGCTGTTCTCTCCATCATCATCATCCTTCTCTCAGGACAAGTCTGGAGCCACGAGAAGCGGCGGGGGGGGCGCGGGGGGGGCCGGGAGCCACGAGAAGCGGGGGGAGCCGCTGGTGACGGCCCATTATTACTTTTGGTACGCGCTGTGACACTTCAAACTCGTACCGTGAGTAATAATGCGCTGTGGCCAGCACAGGCATCACGCAGCAAACGCCTGGGAGAGCAGGGCACCATCTGCACGTGTCTCACAAGCCACCTGTCCTTATGCCCTGTCCAGAGCCCTCATCTGGGACAAGCCTTTGTACTTACCATGGGGCAGGGCAGATCCGGGTGCTCGCCAACCTGACAAGACCAGCTTTTGCCAGATGTCTCATCCTTTAAGCATCTCCCCACTGCCTGAAAAATTCCCGGCTTTGTTGCAGGTACTCCAGCGGCAGGCAGAGGTTTGTGCACGTTAGCAGCAGGACTAGATGCCAGTGCTTGCAGCAGGTGCTGGATTGATGCTCTGGGGGCTGGTCCCAGTGAAGCAGACACCAGGGGCTCGCTAGGAGAGGAGTGGGAAGCAGCAGAGCTTGGCCTGAGCCCTGCAGCAGTGTCTCTTCCATGTCATCCTCGGGCAATGGGCTTATACTCACTGACCTGCTTTTGGTCACTTTTTCAGGTCCTCCCAGTGAAATGAAAGAAGAAATGGAAGACCTAAAGAGCAGAGTGGAAGCACTGGAGCAGGTGAGAGTTCGGCATGCACCTCTTTCTGCCCTCACCCACCTTGTTGCAGCTTGAGGCCATGCTAAACCAGCTCCCAGCCGGGGCTGTTTGCAGCCAGAGTTTCTCTCCTCCCTGGCTCTATTTTTAACGTTGTGCTGGCCTAGTGCCGCAGCGATCCCAGCTGTGCTCCACGCTGCGGCAGTGCCCACGCAGCGGCTCTTCCAGCCCAGCAGCCCTTTGAACATAACCAAAGTCCTGGTGTGCCGCATCCCAGCACCAGGTGGTCCTCCAGGCTGGGGAGGACACGCTCACGGCTCCCCCTCTCCCTGCAGAAACTCCAGTTGGTGCTGGCCCCCTTCCACAACCTCATGCCATCCGCACCGGAGGACGTTGGCACAGACCCCATCAGCCGGCTGTCCCACTCCCTCCAGCAACTGGACAGAATCGACTCTCTGAGCGAGCAGATCTCATTCCTTGAGGAACGGCTGGAGACATGTAAGTGCCTGGAAAAAAGCAGGGTTGAAGTTTTTCACTCAACCCACAGTGGCCTTGGTGAGCAGATGCAGGCCAGCAAGATCAGTAACACATATGCCACTATTAATCTGTTTCTCCCTCAAGCTCAGCAGTCTGTAATTAATAAAAGATGAAGACAAACAGCCCATTAGCTTAATTTCAAAGCTGCATTGCTATGGCTGCACCATCTGACCGCCCTTGTAGCGGCCAAACATCTTAAGACTGGCACATGGAAGCATGACTCTGGGGCAGAACTGAGGGAGCCCACTGTGAGCAGTGGGTCACGTCTCGCAATCAGCACCCTCACTGGCTCTGTTCCTTTCCTGTACCATTATAACTTGGTACTTCGAAAAAGAAGCCCCAGCTCTCAGGAAATTAACAGTCCAAAAAGTCAATCACGAAAGTTTAAGGAGCGTGCAGAAGCTGACAGATTTATGAGCCTGGGAATTCTTAGGCATTTCTTTTTGAAGTCTACAGACCCGTCCTTTGCCAAGCAGTGGACCAGAGAGGGTCTCATAAGTAGCAAACTGAAGGAGACACTGGTGAGAGTCTGAACACCTTGTTATGATAGTCTGAACATTTTATTACAGCCCTTTGCAGCTTATTTTCCCACTGAATAATTCCAGTCAAACATGCTGAGAAGCCGGTGTGCAGCAGCAGCCCCGTGCTTGTAGCAGAGGGGTGAGGGTGCTTGCAAAGACCTCAGGGGAAACTGTGTCTCAGGGCAAACCCAGTCCCAGTTCACTGCTTGCAGTAATGGCTTAGATATAAAAGACTTCCCAAGAATGGCTTTGAAGACTACGTAGCTGCAAATAGACATTTAAAAAAACATCTTGGGAAGGTGTAATCATCAGAACAAATGAGTGTTCCAGCAGACTGAGTTTCCTAGTATTGCCCTGTACGTATTATTAGTGACAGCACTGAGGACTGTGAGCAGTATCACAAGGTAACCTGGATTTATTCCAAGGCGTGGCTCCAAAATCCTGTAATTAACTTCTGCCAAGCCCGTTCCAACACGCAAAATTTGACTTTGTCCTTCTTATGGGCTTGAAAGTCCCTGGAGGATACAAAACTGTCCTGTGGTACTCCAGCTGTGCTTCGCAGAGCATTTCACAACTGAACGCTACGATGTAGTTACCTGTGCAGTGGACCAGCCTGTAAGAACTTAAAAAAAAAATAAAAAAAAAATACACCTTGTATCTTCTTTAAAGCACCAGTGATGGCACAAACTGTGAGCCGTAACCAGTTTAGCCCCTCTGAATCTGAGTTACCTCCAATTCAGAACCGGCTGTGTCGATGCTCGGCTGTCACTCAGCCAGTTAGCAGCAGGCCAGGCTCACGGCTGCAGGGGCTGTGCTGCCCAGGCAGCGGGGACTTCAGTGACCATCAAGGGCTTCTGACTGCTGTCACACAGAGCCAGCCTTGGGTGCCCAGCAGAGGGACAGCAGCAAGCGTGGGTGACATTCACAGAGGTTGAGGTCAACCTCATCTTTCTTGGGGAAAGGGAAAAACCAAACCCAAGCTAACGTTGTTGGCTTTTTTTGTTTTTTTTCCACCTTCCCAGGTTCCTGCAAGAATGAACTCTAGCAGAGCGCCCAAAGAACTGGAGCAAGCTGAGTACATCCGCAGCTCTTATCTCCTTCTCCAGCCCCAGGCTGGGGACGAAGCCACGTCATCTGCAGGAAGGCACAGGGTAGCAGAAGGCTGGTTTCCCATCAGCATCTCCATCAGCTTCTCTTCCAACCCACCTTATCAAAGGTCAAGCAGTTACTTCCCAACTGGACTCTGAGCCCTCAGCATCTCACTCCCTTCCTGCTGGAGAGGCAGAAAATAAATGCCTCACCTCGTGCCATTAGTGCCTGCCTGGCTGTCCAGAGGGACCGGCTGCATGTGAAGCTGTCTGGTGCTGAGCTTTGCCTGGCTTTTATTTAGCATTACCCTGGGACATCACATCCCAGGCAGCACAGACCTGGCCCCGGCAGGGTAAGCTGCCCCCCTCCCCACATCCTCCCCTCTTCCTGCTCCCACATAAAGGAGGCAGGAGCACGGTCAAAAAGGACTTGTGGCAGAGGGGGCTGCCCCGAGGCAGGCATCATGGCAGGGAATGGGTGAACGGTACTGTGCGGGCGGGGGACAGGGAGTGGGTGCCCATCCCCGCAGCTTCTGTTCTGCTCTCGGGGACCAGCCTCCCTCCACGAGTGCAGGAGGCTGGCTGGTGCCTCACCCACAGCAGCTTGCTCTGAAATTACCTGCTCCAGCTCACAGTCTCCCCGCACCATCCCTGGGCCCTACAGAGCAGGAACAAAAATGGAGCTTTTACATGGGCTTGAAGGTGCAGAGAGTCTGTATTTTTATTGCTTTAATACAAAACCTTTCCCTGCAACACTCCCATCGCCAGCACAGAGCAGACGGGAGCAAACCTGTGCCACTCAGTAGCACCAACAGGGTGAAGCCAAGGAGGGAGGGACAGTCCCCTC
The DNA here is from genome assembly GCF_000703405.1 of Apaloderma vittatum. NCBI lineage: Eukaryota > Metazoa > Chordata > Aves > Trogoniformes > Trogonidae > Apaloderma > Apaloderma vittatum. Next base: position 11,083 of record NW_009714636.1, read on the forward strand.
TGTGCCTGGATTGGGGACTGGGGGCTGGCAAGCCGAGG
>NW_009714636.1:11268-17191 GCF_000703405.1 Apaloderma vittatum
TGGTACAACACTTTCCTGCTTACCTGGAGCGGAGCTGCAGGAGGAACCGCGTGGGTGACAGGGTGCTGCGGCGTTGTACCGAAATAAAGCCTCCTGCTACGCACACCGAGGCTGTGGGGTTGTTTCTGGCTGGGAAGGTGCTGGCTCCAGGGCTCCCATGCAGACGGGAACCACCTTCCTCTTCCCCTGCCAGAAGTCCCTGCAGGCATTTGTCCTCAGTTTGTGGCTCAGTGTGGGGACAGGGACCTGCCATCGCCCCTCAATCACCAAACCCCCCCCACCTCGCTCCCGCAAGAGCTGAGGAGTCAGCGCCCCCCAGCTCCCACACAAGACCAGGAGCCTCCTTTATTTAAATAACCAAAGGTGTATTTTTCTTTTTATTTAAAGCATATAACGTTATTCTCAACCCAATTACAAGTGAACAGCAGACAACTGCACACAGAGGCAACCGCTCCCTCCTCCCAGGGGAGGATGCTGCAGAAGTCACTCCGTGGATGCATTTATTCCTCCCAAGACCCTCTCGGGTTTAACCTCCGTGACAGCCCTTTACCTGCCGCTCTTACAAAGTGCTGATTCAGTTCCCATCCTCCCACCCCGACCCATCCCACAGCGGGTCTGACCCCTGAGTCTGTGCTTTAAGGCCCCTCTGATAAAGCCCCCTGGCCCTTGCCAGCACCAGCTCAGCCGGAGGGCTCCCTCCTTTGAGACCTACCCAGCTGTGGCTCTGCCGCAATTCCCTGCCTTTCCCAGTTGAGGCTTTAACCCCAAAATGCCCCGTGACTGCAATTCCACCAACACAGCCCCAGACAGGCTAAAAAAGCTGGTTGCACTGCTGACCCAAGTAGTCCCAGGTAATTTATCACAAAGTAACCCCACAATACTGGAGAGCTTAAGCCTCCCTGAACCCAAGTTAGAGGTGAAGTTTGCCCCCTGGAACCACGGGTCTGACCCACTCTTGCTCTTCACAGAGAGCATCAACACTTCTGCAGCTCCCAGCAGGGGATGCAGGAGCCCTGCTGGTCCATCACCTCAAAGCACAGGGGAAATCCCTGTATCTGAATGGGGGAAGGAGCCCTTTTCCCTAAAGGGAAAAGCCTTCTGAGCCCTGTGACAGTTGCTTACAAGCCTTGCAGAGCAGCAACTCCGCCAAGATCAGCAAAGACACGCGGGATAAGCACCATCTTTTGGCCAGTGCTGACCATGACAACTGGCAAAAGGAGGAGGAGAGCCCTTTGTGTCCCCAATGACTCCTGGGGTGCCTGCTGGGACCAGGTGGAGCCACCACCACGGCAGGGAGCTGGCAGCACAGTTTCCCAACACCAAGGAAGCTCTGAGCCAAGCCAGATAACGTGCCACACACAACAGAGAGGGGGGCCTCCGACAAGTTGCACGTGAGGACAGGTTTGCCCAGGGCTCTGACAGACTTGTGCAGTTTTTAAAATCAAGCTGGTGACTCTGAAGGGTAGAAACAAGCGTGAGGTTTCATTCAGAAGGTGACTAAAAACTGACAAGGCTGGATGCTGTTCAGCTAAACTCTGCCCAGACCATACACACTGGCTTGGTCAGACTGCAGCTTCCCTCTCCACTGCTGCACCCCTCGATGAGCAAGGGCACATGTTCAGACAGGGCAATCAAGCCTGAGGACGCACTATGACTGGCCCCATGTGTTTTCCCAGATGACATTTGCCCTAGGTGCTTCCTCCAGAAGTGAAAAACTTGGCTCAAGACTGCCTGGGCAACACAAAACCCCAGCCCAAGATGCTGCCGTGACCCAAGGGTGTCTCAAGGTGACAGGTCCTGCCGCGGAGGCTGCCTGTGAGCTCCAGCATCCTGGGTGGCAGCGCTCCCAGTACTGCCAAGGAGCCATAGTCTGCATTTTCACCTCAGCCCTGTTCCAGCAGCATCAAGGTTGTGTGGATACAAACTGCTGCCTGGGTGTTTCCATCTGGGACAGCGCAGGACCAGGCCAGCACTAGCTGAGCCTGCAGGAAAACAGGTGCAGGGACGCTCACATGAGGCAGAGTCCAGCCCGCAGCCAGGTTTTCGTTCTCATTCCAAACCAACTGCCTGAACGGGGGAACTCACCTCTCTGGTCATTGAGCCCTTTGGTAGCACATGTTTGATGCCTGAGAAATTCAGAAAAAGGAGACGTTTCATTGTGAGAAAATGAACCCATATGAGAAATCCACTCAATGAGGAACCTCAGCGCTGGCTCGACACCCCGTGTGTGCCAGTCCATGGTGTTCCCAGAGTTAGAAGTCACTGCAGAGGAAGAGAAGTTCCTTCAGTACTTGGCAACAAGACAGGTCCCTTCAGCCACCACCACACGGTGACGCCACTGGAGAAGCATCTAGGACGAGTCCTTCGCCTCACTTGGACTGGGACGGCCCGACAGCCTGAAGAGGGTCTCCCTCATGATACGGAAGCATCTGTCAGTGAGGTCAGAGACATCGTCTGATGTCAGGCCTTTGGTCTCTATTGGAGGCAGAACCTCAACCTTGATTTTGCCTGGGAACAAGAGAAGCGCTTGTGAGAACCCACACGTCACAGGAGCACCACTCCCTGCCCTCCCAGCTTTGATACCACTTGCAGAGGGGTCCCTGTTTTGAGAGGCTGGGAGGCAGAGCACGCTTGCTTCTTCTCCCAAGCCCTCACCAAATGACTGGCTGTGCCAGTTAATGAGAGGGCGAGATGGTGTCTAATTTTTAACGAAAACATCCCTCATCATATTTAATTACATTCTTTCCTGAGTTAACCCAGCCCAAGTTCTGGTGTCAAGTACTTTGAATTGACTCCACACATTTCCCAGAGCAACTTCTCCTGTTCACCACAGCTCCACTTCTCTCTCACACCCTTGCAAAGAGATCTCCACGTGGCTAAGGCATCAACCCCATCTCCTAGTGGCTATGAAGACCCTCGGGTTCTTTGGTACCTGATGTAAATAGATTCTTCTTTGGGTTATAGAAGGTAGTGAAGGAGGAATACACCACAGGGATCACTGGGACCTTGGGGAAGAAGAGGAAGAAGGAGTTACTCGCACATAGCAGCCCAGGGCAGGCCAGAGATAAGGGGCAAATCCCAGCTAGCCCTGCTGCCAAAGGCTGGGACAACCAGGAGTCAAACGGGATCAGAATCACTCCCCAGCAACCAAAAGCACAGAAACAGCCAGGAGGGCAGGCACAGAGTCGTTATTTCAGTGCTGATAACAGAGACACAATGCACAGTTGGTGACTCAGAGGGAGTGTCAGCAGAGGTGGGTACCATTTCCACTCTCATCCTTTCCTTCTAGCAGCTGCCAACCCCTGCCTTGGTTGCATCACATCGGCAGGAATGAGGATGGTACAACATGGGCTACACCCTGGGCTTGGCCAGTCGAACCCAGCAAGAGATCTGGCACCTGCTCCCTTCTCCAGAAGCCCTGTTGTAACACTTCTTTTAGGGAAAGCAGTTTCCCCTCAGGCCTTGAGTCATCCCAATCCCGATAAGCAAGGCACAGCACCCACCTAGTCCCCAGCAGCTGGGAGCTGAGCAGGGTGGCTCAGGTTCCAGCACAGCCAGGTCCTCAGCATCCCTGGCACACTGCCTCAGAGCTCTGCTCCAGCAAGCACCACCGCGCCTTCGGGAGTTCTGGCAGCTCTGGACACCCAAAGCCGAGAAGCTGTTTGCCTGCTCCCCCACCAACTGCTCACAGATGTTGTTGTTTCAGAAAGAGAAGGCACTTAAGACACACCAAGGAGTGCCATATGGCTGTCTGGGAGGGAGCAGCTATTTCCACATTGAGTAAGCCCAGATGTTGCTCTAGCATTAAACAATCCTGAATCAACGCTACACGATTGCAACTCAGGGGATTGAGAAATGCATCAACGGCTTTGGGATTCCCCGGGCAAGCTCACAAAAGCACAGCACCCACTGGGCTCCCTGCCAGAAGCGAGCTCTGTGCTGCAGCCACGACGGGCACGGACACGGCACCGCCACACGGCCAGGGGGCTGCCTGCAAAACCTACAGCTGAGGGTCAAGTTTGCCTGAACCCCACACTCTGTCCTCCAGATGGGACACCAGGAACGCAGTGCTGGGGTAGTCAGGAGAGAGGACAAGGCAGTCACCCATCCACAGGGGTCAAGTCACTGCTGCAGGGGATAGAAAAGACTCTTGGCTTTGGCTGGGCAGCACTTGTGACACCTCACGGTGGTTTAGCTGAGGTGCTCAGCTGCGACTCATGAACACAGCTCACTCAAGAGTAAACAAAGCAGTTTGCAACACCACGGCAAAAGTACTCAGGGTCCCCGTGCAGAAGCAAAATGCTGTTACCTGTGCCTGGACAGCAAGGTGAAATGCTCCTTTCTTGAATGGCAGCAAATCCCCAGTGCAGTTCCTTGTGCCCTCTGGGTACACCCAGACCTTCACCTGCACATGGAGAGATAAGGCTCAGCTCCAGAAACCCACTTGCAGCGCTGCCTTCCTGCTGGCTGAGCTACCAGCCCTGCCAGCCTTGCCACGAGCTGCAAGCGGCTGCAACTCCAGGTGAGCCAGCACCAGCACCTCATCCCCCTGTGCCACCCCAGCACACCCAGACACAGGCCACCCCACCAAGCACTGCAGCCACACTCACGTTCTCAGTTGCCATAGTCTTGGCCACCTCCGCCATCACCATCTTGGCGCTGGTGGTGCTCTTCCTGTTGATGAAGATGACCCCACCGAGGTAGATGATGAGCCCCACAGTGCCAGCGTACATCAGCTCCTTCTTGCCCACCTGGGCACAGTTGTCGGGCAGGATCTCCATGAGACCTAACATGATGGCAGAGGGTGAGACGCGGCATCATCCCCACCTGCCCACACTCAAATGGGACGAGAGATGACGTGAGGTGTGAAGGGGAGCACCAGGGGCAGGCTGGTGCGCTGTTTGCTGGCTTCTGCTGCCATCAAGAGAGCAGAAGGAGACTGGGCACACAGCAGAATTCAGGGGCAGGGTGGCTGCAGGTTAGAGCAAGACCCCTCAAGAGGCAGCTCGCTCCTTGGGCCCAGGGTGCCCAGCACGGCCACCCACCAGAGGCACATGTGCTAGGCCAGCCAGGCTATCGGCAAGGCAGGGATGCAAAATAGAGCTGAGAAGCACCTGGAGCTTAGCAGCACCTGGCATGTGACTGCTCAGGGTGAGGGGACCCCCTCCCTGCAACCACTGCTAAAACCAGATCGCTTGGCTCCGTAGCACAGACTGGCCAGGGCAGGGAGCTGCTTGGCCAGGAGAGACGAGCAGGATTTCTCTCCCTCCCTCCCTCCCGCCAGCTCCTCACCCATCATATCGAGGATGCTCTGGTGGTTGGACACAATGATAGCAGGGCCCTCCACCTCAAAGTTCTCCAGTCCCTTCACCTCAAACCTCAGGCCAAAGATATACTTGAAGGTCTTCAGCACAGTTTTGATGATTCTGCAGAAGAGAAGAACAGTCAGCCAGCAGCAGGGAGGGGAGGTGACAGGGTCTGCTATACCCAGGGTGGGTGGAAGGAGACAAGAGGGGACAGAAAGCCTCCAGGTTCATTTGCCCCGTGGTCCACACAGGTGCCTGTCCTGCATGCTCGAGGTGCTTCAGTTGCATGCTAAGCCCTTTCCACTCCCAGCAAAGGAATTTTACTGGAAGCTCGGGGGAAGATGATTGTAGTTTTGAAGCCAGTCTATACTTCTTCAAGCTGACAGCATCAGCTCACAACCAGGTTCTTCACAAGCTCTTGGAGGAGGCAAGTCCAACGCAGTGGAGCTGCCAGAGCCCTGCAAGCAGCGGGCAAACTTGAATCCCTCCAAAGCCCAGGAGGGAGAGATACTGGGTTCAACGTTGGACCAAGGACCACCCCTCCTGCTGCCAGTGCTATCCACTGGTTGTTTCCCCTCTGCTGTGGCTGGAGGATGCGCCCGTGCCAGCCAGGGTTT
>NW_009714636.1:17236-19686 GCF_000703405.1 Apaloderma vittatum
CTGTAAGTGCTGCCACTCCCCAGCACACCCCCTCCACATCAGTCAAGAAAGGTTCTACCAATTCTGCTCTTTGCAGTGCTGGAAAATGCTGCTTAATGACAGAAGCATGGGCTGCCACTACCCCATGGGAGCCCAAGAAAGGAGGAGAATGAAGGTGAGAAACACTTCCCTGTACAACACGAGGATGCAAGCAGCAAACGGGATGCAGAGGGTAAGTGCCCCCGGCAAACTCAGCTTCAAGCAAATAGCTTTTGCCTGTCAGTTCGCTTCCCCAGCAGATTTACAGGTCTGTCCACAAAGCTCCCCAGCTTTCTTCCTCTGCGCCCCAGGGCTGGGGGCCCAGCAGCTCCGCTCAGCCCTGCCAATGCCCGGAGCTGGTTTCCATGTCCCTGCTGAGCACACCCAGCCCTGCCAGCCCATGGGAGCAGGGCCCATCCACGCCACCCCCAGACAGGTGGGAGCTGGGGACCCTCCAACTCGGCCAGAGGACGCAGCCAGGAGCTGGCAGCACACAAGGGGCTATTTTGGGCAGGGGAGCAGCTGTTTGCCAGGACAGGAGGCAGAGGAGCTTGCACACGAACAAAGCTCCCAGAAGCAGCCACCAGCTGCGCTCTGCTCTCCCCTAGAGCAGATTCAGGAGCTGACCTGCCCTCCAGCAAGCATCTGGGTGCTCTGCCTTAGGGACCACCTGGCAAACACCTGGAGACATCCTCCCCACAGGAGGATGCCAAGGGACAGCATCAGTTTCTCTCTCACCACAGGGTCCAGTTGGAGAGCTCTGCGGCACCATCAGCCTGGGGAGCATCCCTGTCACCCAAGGCAGAAGGTGGGGTTCCTATTTCCATGGAGCCCCTCACCATACAGACTGTCCAGGAGCTGGATTTCACGCTGGAGTTCAGGCCAGGCCAATGCCCGTGGGTGACACAGTCGAGTGACACCACTGCTATCAGTCCCCGTCACTCAAACTCGCTCCAAAGGTCAGAGCCGCGCCCAGGGAAAGGACATGGGGAGGGGCACGGGTCACAGAGCTCCCGAGCATCACAGGTCCCGCGCCGAGGTTACGGGAGTGCAGCCCAGGTGAGGAGAGGCAGGGTGACATGAACTGGTGAAGTCATGGTGGATGTCATGCCACCAGACTGACCTAAATCCCACTTCTCCTCCCTTCCGACTGCCAACCAAAAAAGAGGTCACTGCTCTGGAAGTCACACTGCTTGGTAGCTGCCAGGAGAGGCTGGTTACACATTACTCAAGAGCAACCATCCAACTTCCTCCTGCCACTAAGGAGCCAGAGTTTCCTCACACAAGATGTGGCCTGAGCCACTGAAAGAAGCAAAGGGGCAGAGCTCAGAGCAAGTGAAGAACCAGGTGACTGGCAGCCCTGCTGAGCTGGTCACGTCACACTCGGAGTTAAGCACACAGGTCCTCCTCTCCTCCACCCCTGCAAGCAGCTTCCCTGCTGGTACAAATGATCCTGACTTGGTGCAGTCACAGCTGCAGAGAGCTGTAAATCTGATGCACTTACTGCTAGATGCAAGGAGAGAGTAGAAAAACACATCCTAACAGCCTGGAAGGCAGCAGCCCTCAGCTTCACATGCTCCGCTCCACAGCCTGCGATGGAGACCTTTTTAGGATCCTCTGATTTTAGGGGATTAATGAAGCGTTGCTTACCAGATTGGAAGCTTTTGCAAGAGGTTTCACCGCTAGGTAAACAGCTCTATCTCTGTCAGACGCGGTCGCACAAGCTTGGCACTGGAGCCAGGAGCACAGCAAAGGACGGGGTGTTCTGCGCCAGGCAGCGACACTGTTGTCACCATCCATCCACCAGCACGTGCTCTGCTCCCGAGCTGGAATAAGCAGGCTGTGATGTTGCAGAAACAAGGAGCTCACTGGATCACCAGAGCCACGGACCTCCCAGGGGCTGGGATACATGACCGGTGCCAGCATGTGGAAACCATGGGCTTGAGTTACAGGAAAAGGGTGGTTCTGGCCAAAATTCAGCTCTGAGTTTCAACATGGGAAGCCGTCCAGTGCAAGGAGTTCTTGTTCCCAAAAAGTTCCTTTAAGTTTACAGGAGATTTACAAAGTTTTAGGGGTGGGGACCAAAAAAAGCCCCCAACCAAACACAGGAAGAGCCTCTCTAATAGATACCATAATTTCTCCCAGCTGCAAAGCTGGTTCAGCATTGGAAAACTGCTCCTGAGCAAGCCAAGGTAATCAAAACTGAAGACGGCGGTGGAGATCCCAGAGCAGATTGCTGTTTCCAGCGCCCGGGGCCACAGCACCGGAGCAGACGGCAGACCATGGGCTGGGGCGAGGCAGCTCCTCTGTGCCCTGCGCCTGCTCCCTCTGCCCCGAGCCCTGCCGGCGGGAGCCGCGCTGCGAAGCAAAGTCCAGCTCCAGCACCCGAGACACATCCTGTCGGATCAAAGGTTGGGCAGCATCCGGCCGTC
>NW_009714637.1:0-9136 GCF_000703405.1 Apaloderma vittatum
TGGCAGGAGGGGGCAGCCGGAGGGGGTCGAGCTCTTCTCCCAAGTGACAAGAAGAAATGGCCTCAATCTGCTCTAGGGGAGGTTTACACCGGATATCAGGAAAACCGTTTCCACTGAAAGGGTTATCAGGCACAAGAACAGGTTGGCCAGGGCAGTGGTCGAGTCCCCATCCCCAGAAGTACATAACACATGCAGACGTGCTCAGAGACAAGGTTTAGTAGTGGGCTTGGCAGTATTAGGTTAATGATTGGACTCGACCTTAAAGGTCTTAAAGGCCCAAGCAAAATCATTCTACGATTTTACAATTCTAAGACACACAACCACCACCCTAGTTTTAAGAAGGCATGTTTAAGGAAACAATTGAAAGTCTAAAGGCTTCTATGATTTACCGGAAAGGAGCATTCAAAAGTTGCGTGCAGTAAGGGAAAGTTTAAGTTGTAAATACTGGATTGTATGACTGAGGCCAGACAAGAACAGTGCTCATGGAGGATCCCACACTTTCTTGATTGGCTTGGGGGTCAGTGGGGAAAGGGAGCCCCTTCCACATTGGGCAGTAGCCTACAGCAGCTTCGTAAGAAGTGAGCTGTGCTCTGACCTGAAGAAATTACAGCCTAACTCAGTGCAAGATGATGGGCACAGACAGGTGAGATGGTTCCATAATTTTACACGGATTAGTACACAAACAGTCTATTAAAGAGATTTATAAACTATCTTAACACATGTGTATCCACTTTTATCACAACCCCTTTAGACACAGGGGTGTCTAAAACTCATATATTTAATCTCCCAGCAGCAATGGGAAGGATGAAAACATACAAAGTATTGCCTAGCTTTACTCAAGAGATTTGAGACAGAACTGAATCCATCAAGGGTCAGACTGACTATTTAGTTTGATTAAATTCTATAAATACTGTAATTTCTAGAGTTGATTTAATTTTATTTTCCTCCGCAAATCTTAATATTCCTTAAACCTACACATTTGTCAGTGTGCATATATCAGTTCCTTGGGATTCCTCCATTCTTATCAAGAGTCAGTTTTGAAACATTTGTCAAAAATTCTTCAAATGCTGTTGGTTTTACTTATTACCAAACACTAAAACATTAGATTCAAATGAATTTTGAAGTTATGAATCCTAAGCCTCGAGCCTACCTTTACTTAAATATACTTATGAAGTCCCATTTCTTTCAGTCTTTCAAGCCACATAATTTTCTTAAGAGAGAATGATTTTCCTACCCCATGTCCTTTTCTAAAGAAAAAGCTTAACAGCTTATTCTAAAATCACTGTCTAGATTTAGAAAGAGAACAGTATACATAAAACCTGCTAAGTAAGCAAGCAGCTATGAAAGACATGCACAGTTCAGGTTACTTGGGAATATGTGTGCAGTTGGAGCACATTAGACATTAATAATGGTTGGTGTGAGGTAAAACTTAATTCAAAGTATGACTTTTCTCAAGGAAGTATGGGATACGCACGTGCGCGCGCACACAAATCCTGCTATGCTGGGAGCAATTCCTTGAATACAAAGGATGTCTGTGAGGAAAAGGAAGAGTATTCACACCAAAAACCTAATGGGATTCTTCTAATATGCGAAATTGTGTTTAAAGAGCCAGCTAGGTCTTAAGTTCGAAAGCATTCCTTTAAGGGTACAACAACCTTGGGCTATTCAAGTATCTGCCTTTGGGCAAGTACTGGCATACCTTTAGTGTCACTGATCGGGATCAAACACCTTTTGTTAAGATTTGCCTGCTAAGACATGCGGGACTCCTTTCTCAGGCAGGTGTTACACAGTTCCCCATAAGACATCAGCCTGCTGCCAAGTAGAAATAACCAATAATTAAGACAATTGTTCTGAGGAAGCAGAGGACTCTAGAAGTGGATTCAGTAACGAACTCACCCTAACGTTACAAAGTTAAGTCTCCTTATAGCCTAGGGTTAAGGTGCAAAACATTTTTCCATATTGTTAGCAACATCTCTAATTCAAATGTTTGGGTGTAAGGGACCACCCCTGGTTCTTGTGTATTCATCTGAGCAAGCGAATAAAGACCCCTCTTAGCTTGGGTTTTCAGCCTGCAGCTTCCTCCCGTCTCTCTTTCCAGAAAATCTATTATTGTAATAAGACAAAGACATTAAAGCAAAGCCAGCTAAACAGAACAATGCTTCACTAGGACATGGAAACTACAGGTTTAACTTACTTTGTTCATGACGACAATGAAAGGTAGCTTTGTCTTGTACAGGATACTGAGGGGGGAAACAAAAACAACAGCAAAACCCATTAAAAATAATTTAAGTCTCACTAGACAAGAAGTGTAAGGCAGACAAGACTTGCGCAAAACTGAATAATCTGATTTCAAGACATAACTCTTTTCCTCCACATCAATTAGAATGTATTTTTTCACCCAGATCCTGTTCGCCACAGCTGAACACAATATGCCCCTCTCCCAAGACGTAAGCGCATACCTTTAACATACAAAATCTCCTTCAACACACCCAGCTGATTTTCATTACTATTACCATTGAAAGGACAAGGGGTGACGGTTTTTAACTAGAAGAGATTAGATTTAGACTATGTATAAGGAAGACATTTTTTCCAGTGAGGGTGGTGAATTCAAATAACTCAAAAAAATCTGTAAAGCCTTTGAAACATGAGCTTATATATTAATTTCACTATATATGTTCTAGTGTCTTTTGCTCAACACTGACGTCAGAACACATAGCATGTAACAAGACATATTTTGCACACTCCTGTGACAGTGATACAGCTTTTGACCTTTTTACAAGGACTGATAGCTTTTTTCAAAAACCTTTTATTTTCAAAAACCTTTCATTTATCATGAATTATGATAGCTATAGATATATTGACCTTTGCACAGGTATTTAGTCCATGATGTAACATAAAAGAAAACAGATAAATCCATGTATAAGGAGGAAGACAATGAATCAAAATCTCCATGCTATGCTATGCTCAAAACATATCATAGAATCCTAGAATGGCCTAAGTTGGAAGGGACCTCAGAGATCATCTAACCCTTAACCATCCCAGGTTGCTCCAGGTTCATCCAACCTGGCCTTGGACATCTCCAGGCAGGGGGCAGCCACAGCCTCTCTGGGCAATCTAGTCCAGAGTCTGGCCACCCTCGCACGGAAGAATTTCTTCCTCAGATCCAAGCGAAACCCATTCTCCTGCAGTTTCAGCCCATTTCCCCTTGTCCCGTCGCTGGACACTCCTGTCAAAAGTCCCTCCCCAGCCTCCCTGCAGGTTCCCTTCAGGCCCTGAAGACAGTGGTAAGGTCCCCACGAAGCCTTCTCTTCTCCAGCTGAACAATCCCAGCTCCCTCAGCCTGTCCTCGCCGCAGAGCTGCTCCAGCCCCTGGGTCAGCTTTGTGGCCTCCTCTTGGTTCGTCCCAACAGCTCCATGTCCCTCTTATGGTGGGGACACCAGCACTGGATGTAGTATTTGAGACAGGGTCTCACAAGAGCAGAGTAAAGGGGGAGAATCACCTTCAAATCTTGAAGAATCACTGCAAGTATCAATAATATTTAAAAGCATAATAAAATATTATGTGTTTACCATGAGTTTAAACTAGACTAACCTGATACACCTTTGATAAATAATTTTACAAGCAATGGGCAGTGTGTACACTTGATACAACTAGCCTTCATAGAATCATAGAATTGTTTAGGTTGGAAAAGACCTTAAATATCCTTGAGTCCAATCGATGCACATCCAAGGCATGAGCAGCTCATTTCTCCAGGAGATTGCTGCGAGGACAGGCTGAGAGAGTTGGGGTTGCTCAGCCTAGAGAAGAGGCTTCAGAGACACCTTATTATGGCCTCTAGTATTTAAAGGGGGCTTATAAGAAGGACGAAGATTTTTCACCACTGCCTCCAGTGAAAGGACAAGGGACAATGGTTTTAAACTAAAAGAGGGTAGGTCTAGACTGGAAATAAGGAAGAATTTTTTTACCATCAGGGTGGAGAGACACTAGAGCAGGTTGCCCAGAGATGCCGTGGATGCCGCATCAGTGCAGGTGCTCAAGGCCAGCTTCGACAGGGTCTTGAGCAACCCCATCTAGTGAAAAATGCCACTGCCCACAGAAGGGGGCAGGTCTTTAAAGCCCCTTCCAACACAAACCACTCTACAAGTCCCCTCCAAAACACATATCCCAGCAACACAGCCATCAGAGCAGCCAGGCTGCACATTCAGCTTTTCCTACCTGCAGGCATACAGCATGTTGGACATAAAGGTGATCGGGTTAGTACTGCGAGAGGTGTCCATCACATAAACAACAACTGAAGGAAAAGAGGAAGCCTGAAAACACAAAGTGAAAGATATTTTAATTAGAAGTACCTGCCGTTCAACAGCCACTTCTGTTAACAGGGCTTCACTGTCAAGTGCCGCAGAGAACACTTACCAAGGCCTCTGTTATGATGGTTCCTGATGCTGACCAGGTGAACACCTCAATCTGTCCCGGTGTGTCAATAAGAACATACCTGGTAACATGTCAGCCCCAACAAACAATACGGGAAAATTAATAGCACAAGGTCAGTTCTGGCTAATTACTACAAGCACGTAATGGCAAATCACATGATTATTCTGTCACAGATCAGAAGAGCTTTGCCCAAACAGTGACAAGATTTAAGGGTGTGTCTGAAAATTTGCTGTGTGAAGTACTCTCTTCAGATTCTATTAAAGTTGAAGGCATCACTTTGACAGACACTTAGTACTGCAAATTCTTCTTCAGAAGAATTAATCATAATATGTTCAAACAACGCGTGAGAAAAATGACAGCCTAATGGAAGATAAGAAAAGCCAACCTTGAATCATCAGACATTTCTTCAAGGTATCTGAAGAAAGTCCAGTTTATCTGTTGTAATTCTATGCCCTTTTCCACATAAAATTTATACCAAGGCTGAAAAACAACTAGAAAACATGCAGAGAACCCTTTTTGCCTTTAACCCAGAGAAGAAGAACTTGGTAGAATGTACTCACTTGGATGCATTCTGTCTTTTTTCAATAAACTTCATCACCTGATTGAGAAAGGAGCACACTTTGCATTTAGGCTCACAACAGGAAACTTTCACAAGAAACTACATTATCTTGCACATCTGCATGTACGCGTGTCTTGGGTTACAATATGTAACCAAAAATGTGTAATTCTATTTTCATCTGTTGAAACCGGCTGGAAGAATTTTTTTGTTTTTCATTCCGTGTTAACTCCAGGGGCAGGTGCTTTTGTTAGTGGGTAATCATGGGTTAACGATGGGGGAAAATGGTCGGAGCCGCCCCCGAGCTCGCCAGAACTTCGGGCGACTTCGGGTGGGTGGTAGCCGCGCAGCCGCGAGAGCCGGACGGGGGAGGGGAACCACGCGGGAGCCGTCGTCGGCCCTTGGTTGGAGTCGGCGCGGGACCTCGGGGTGCCGCGGCTTCTTTTTCTTCGCCTTGGCCGGAGGAGTGAACTTTCGCCTCATAGCCACCGGACACCCCCCCCCTCTACCGAATCATCCGGAGCAGCATCTGCCACTCCAGCAGGACTGTAATCTGGATCTATTTGGACTTTTTTTTGTTTCCCAAGTCAGGTATTCGGGCTAAAGAAATGGTGCAACAAACACAGCTGTTCCCCACCTTTTAGCTAAGAGACCATGCACTGTCTTGACAGGTAGCTAAGTTCTCACCCCAGCACTGATTCAGCATTACGATTTAAGAGAGCAGTCAATTATCAAACAACCCTAGCAAAACGTAAGCTGTTTCCAGAAGTGAGCTTCCCTACTTCAAAATCAGCGCATTCATAGGAAAGATTTCTGTAGTGAACACAGTGCAACAGAGCAGTTACGTACAAAGACTAAAGAGTGTTCTGAACACATGGCTTCTAATTTTAGTTTTAAAAAAGCCGAAATCTCTCAAATGAAAGCTAATGTGCTTTGGCTGCATTGTGTAGAATACTCTTAACTCCAAGGAAAGGTGAGGAGGCTGACCAAGTGCTGCTTTCGCCGAGCCTCCAAGCACAGAAACCCCCACACCGTCCCCCAGCGCAGTATCACAAAGGAACAACCTCGTACCTGATCAAACCGTGTAGCAAAGAGGTTGAGAGAGGTCACTATTCCACCATTTGGGCCCAGTCCATATCTGGATGCGTCATTTAGGAAAGATGACGATTACGCAGGCCTCAGAGGTTCTGCTGACAGCTGCCCGTGTACAACACACGCTGGACACCCTGCAGCCAAAGACAATACCCCTAACACACAGCTGAGTCTCCTGAGTAAGGTGGTAGCATAACAAACACAAAGTGCTCCCTCTCCTGCCCAAACACGTGGGGCTGACAAAAAGAAAAGGGGCTGTGCCTTGGCCTCCCCTTGCCACCTTCAAGTGTTACCATTCAGGACAAAGGGAAAAATACACACACATGCATACATCAAACCCATCTTTGTCTTACCAGGAAGATCTACTACACAGCCAGGTCACTCGGAATTTAACAATGCCCTAAATGCACTTAATTTTAAGAATTTATACTTCAAAAGATAATTTAAATAAATTTTTAGCAAAACTTAAATGATAACAGGAATTAATTTTGAAAAGATACTCCAAGTGTCATCTTAGAGATGAAGATCTCAAAATCTTCTAATTAGTATGCAGATCTGTATACAAATTATGTTCAAAGAAACAAAGGATTATTTTTTTTTAACTGCATAAGAACCAGCACCAATTCATCAGTACATAGGGTCTTCTAGGACCACTACTCTCACTATCCAAGCAGGAGGCCAGACACCCTCCTTAAGCACTATTTAAGGAGATTCTTCACCTCCCATAAGGGCTGACAGGCAGAGCAAAGCAAACCGTGCGCCCACACACCAAACCAAAACCTGCACTTGGACGTGACGCTGGTGACCCCAAATCAAATAACAGCAAAAATCAAGACTCCTATCTGCCACCACCTTTATTCTTGTTCAAAATATTACTTTTAAGAGTCACACTAGCAAGTCGAACCCTAACACCCTACGTTATCTCCATGTATACAAGCTGTTACATAGGAGACAAGGGATGTCCTACGGTCAAACATCTGCCCAATATCGCCATCTCCATGTCCCTCAGAAGCAGTCTCTGCGGCACAACGTCACTCAACCACAGCCACCAAAACCCCGTGCAGTAAGAGCCAACAGTCCAGCACCTTGGAGGTTCAGAAAGACAACAGTCAGTTTGATTACGGCCCAACAAGGCGGCAATCGTTCCCTCCAGCTACTACAGGCAAATAGGAATCTGTGTATTTGTTTATAGCAAATAAAACTAGACTTGGACAAACACGGGGAAAAGAGTGCTAGCCTCCACAAAGAAAGATATGAGCTCTTTCAAAGAAAAGGGGGAAAAAAGATGTGCACAGTGTCTACCACTTGTTAAAACGTACCACTAGAAGAACTGCTTTTAGCACAATAGAAAATGACCCAAGGAGTATCAAATCTTGCAGAACACAAGTTTCTAACCTCACAAGGAATACAGAGTCAAAAATTTCTGATTTTCATGCAATATTCTGCATTACTGCAATCCCCAACAGCTCCTGCCCCCTTCACCACAGTGTGCACAAGTGACAGACTATTTTCACAAAATCTGAGAGTTTAAATATCATTATTTAAACCAAATAAAGGATACTGTTTCATGACTTCTTTGTACTTCACAGTGTCCCTGATATCTAGAGGGGAAGATGTGTAAATAGTTTTAAGTCATCATTTTCAAAATATCCTTCATCAATTTGCTGATAGGTGAAAGTCATATGAAACCACCAATTCAGGTATTTGACAGCAACTGCTTCAGCCAAATTTTATTCTCAGCTGATCAACATCACTTAACAAAGCACACATCTCTAACAGTATTATTAGAGATCCAGGACTGGAACAAATCCTCTAATTGTTCCTCTGGCACCAATAAAACAACTTTGGTATGCACATTGCCTTTCTTACCCTCTGGAGAGGCAGAAACTTTAGAAAATCTAAGAGACAGGATCCTTTCAAACCTAATGGCTGATAAGCCCTCTGGAACAGCTAAGCCTAAGATCTGCTTTATTTTTAGGGTATCTTGCCTAAAATTCAAGTGTTTTGAAGTGCTTTAAGTTATTTGGAAGCACATAGGGCTGCCACTGACCGGGTGCAGGGAACCAGACGGAACCCACTAACGTTGCCTTAAGGGTGGTGAATCTGCCCTGAAAGGAATCCTGGCTTAAGGATGGGAAAGGCAACAATTAAATCTTCCGGCTAATTAGTACTTAAGAAATAATAAAAGTAGTTTATCATCGAGGATGTTCAGACCAAACAGGAGTGAAAGTCTCCTAATCGAAAGTTCTCACCTTGAAGACTGGGGAGTTTGTAAGAAACTGAAACTTGGCCAAAGGGAAAGGCGGCAGCAGGAGATCACAGCCACCCGCTCAACCTGGGCCAAAGAAAACTCACTCCCCACATCCGCAAGGAGCGTGTCATTTATGTGAGGAGTGAGGCTAATTTACATATACCTAACCAATAATATACAGAGTAATTATCACTAACCAGCAATTGTAAAAGTAGGCGTGTTTATGCTACACAAGTTACAACATAAATATGTTGTGGCTTTTCGATGTAGCACGCTCCTTTCATCCAGCACCCAGACGTGCACAACTCCTAACAAACCGTCAGCCTTCTGAACCGTCATCTGGCTTAGAGAGCTCTCTGGGTGACGGTGTTCAGTGACACCAATACCTTCACCGGTGACAAAGAAAAGAACAAGGGGAGCCCAAAGAGGCAAATCACACAAGGAGGCATTAGAGATGCCAACGGAGGTGTCCCTGCCCATAGCAGGGGGCTGGAACTAGGTGATCTTTAAGGGCCCTTCCAACCCTGACAGCTCTATGATTCTGTGACACAGTGTCTTTGGTCCTAAAACGTCACATGTCAATGATCGGTAGGAGAAAAAGTTAAATTTAAAATAAACAAACACGTCCTGCAGTCCTTCTTGGCCTGGGACTGGGAACCTCTTAAAGTGCCCCCGAGCAAGCCAGGCGGCTCCACGCAAACCCCGCAGAGCACAGGGAGAGCCGTGGCCTGTTGCCTGTCTCTCTGCCTGTCTGTCTGTCTGCCTGCCGGTTGGTCTGTCTGTCTATCTGTCTGCCTGCCTGTCT
>NW_009714638.1:0-274 GCF_000703405.1 Apaloderma vittatum
CTGCTTGGCTTTTTCTAATCCAAGGAATGTACTGACGTAAGTGTACGTATTTTTGTTATTTTTTGGTTTACTTGTTCGCGTGTACTGCCCAGCACTTTAAACAATGCTTCCCTCGGCTAACAATGACACGTGCGATCTAACGAGAGCGGGATAATATATCACAGAAGCAGTATTTTTGCATCGTTGTTGTTGGTTTGAATCGTAAACTGAAACGAGCAAGCGCTGAGGAAGTGAACGCAGCCCCTGGCCGTGCCGGTACCTCCCGGCATCTGCC
>NW_009714638.1:338-640 GCF_000703405.1 Apaloderma vittatum
AGCCCTGCCTCTCCCCGCCCCAGCTTGAGCAGCAGCTGGAGCCTCCCCTGCGTTCACTTTGTCATCGCCGTTTCTCGTTATGTGTAGTGTAAGTAATTTATATGGGGTTTTTCTTTCGTTGTTGTTTCATTTGATGGTTGTTTGTTTGGTTTTTTTCCTAAAATGTATATATTTTTGTATGTTTGCTATATTTTCATAGCGTCGGTAACGTGTTTGACACATGTAGATAGGAGACAGAATACTATTGTCAGAGTTATTTAAAGGATGTATTAAGTGCTTCTTCCTGGGAATGTCCCGTGTAC
>NW_009714638.1:766-4154 GCF_000703405.1 Apaloderma vittatum
GTGTCGGTGTGTGTGTGGTGCATGTGCTCCCTCCCTGATGGGGCGTTTCCAGACCCTGCTCCACGCTTTGGAAATGCACGAAATTCCGTTTTGGTGGAAAGGTGGGGCCGAGGAGCAGCCCGAGGCGGCGAGAGCAGGCGGGCAGCGGTGCCGGGAGCGTGCCTGGCGTTGGAATCGCAGGTGCCTCGTGTGCCCGGGGAGCCGGCGGAGCTGGAACGAGATGATCTTTAAGGTCAGACCCAAACCATTGTGTGGTTCTCTACTGCTAAAGAAAACTTGGCTCTGGCTGTCCGCCTGCTTCCCTGGCTCCAGGCGCCTGCCCGCGCCCCGTACGGGTGAGGCAGGGCTGCTCTTTGTGGTGGCTTTGGTGTAAGTTCCCTTTTTCAAAACTCGGTGGCGAGGAAGGAGAGATGCTGCGGGAAGGTTGCAGAAGGGCGCGGGCGGGAGAAGACGAGCGCGCGGTGGCGTGAGGATTGCTCAAAGCGAGGTGGTCGTGGGCACCGTAGAGGTCGTGGAAAGAGCAGATTGCACGGAGGAAAGTGGAGCAGAGGGGAGAAAACTGATAGCAGGAACCACAAAGCTTTTGTAAGGGGAAGGAAAGGCAGGTGGAAGAGGTGGCAGGGAAATAGCTCAGGTTTGGCAGCAGCAGGTGGAGGTGCAGGACTCGGCGCAGTGGCAGCGGGGGCCTGGAGCCAGCCCGGGGAGGGCTCAGGCGCTGATCTGAGTGAGCTGTTACACCTTCTGCAAACAGCTCCAGAGCTCTTCTGGTATCTAAAACTGGTTTCCGAGCCAGAGATTTAAAACTATTGGCCTTGTATTTTTTTTTTTTTAAAGTTTTTTTTGGTCCCGTGACTTTTTCTTTTTGGTACCGTGCTGGCACGAGTGCCTGCAAGCCACATCCAAAAACCACCAAGACCGTACAAGGGTGAGCTGGACCGGGATCCCTGGGCACGTGTGGGCAGTTGCATCGAGCTGCTGAGCTTGTGGCCCCCTTGAGGCGTCCTCCCCAGGGCTGGGAAGGACGTAGTTGTGAAGCAAAATCCTATCCGGTGAGATAAGCACAAGCCCTGGGTGCAACTCAGGCCCTCTGTGCTATTTCTGGCCTTAAAGCCAGAGTTTCTGACTCTTTGGCTCTGCCTCAAAAGGAAAGGAGCTGGAGAAGAATTGAGTTGCATAAACAGCAACCACCCCCGAAGACAAAGCGCGTTGCTCATCTTCTAACACCACTGCATAAGCACCCAGGAATTTTTTTTTTGAATTTTTTTTTTTTTTTTGTCCAACAGTGAGATCGGAAAAAAGGGGAGTAACTAGGAAAGCGCTCGCTGGCACGTGTGGCTGGGTGGGCCAGCAGACATTCCTCACGTTCGGGGTACCCCCTGGGAGAGCCCCAAAGCCGCTGGTGGCCTCCAGCTCCATCCGGGCATCGCTGTCCCACAGATGCAGCCACCCGAGGGCCACATGGGGACTGGCCAGTGAGTCAAGCGTCCCAAGCAGCTCTTGGCTGGCTCTTGCATCTCCAGGAGCTAAAAAATGTTCAGTTGAAGAGCCCACAGTTCAGTTCTCAGCCCCTCCCCAGCCCCACAGCTTGAGGATGCTCGTTTCAAAGAGGTGGTTAATAGGAATTAAGTGCAGGAAGGAGAGACGGGGGCGAGCAGGGACCTGACTGCTCCGAGAAGCCTTTACTAAGCTAAGGGGAGGCGAGTGGAAGAGGGATGCTCCCCCCTGTGAAGCATCAGGATTTTTGTTCTCACAAAAAATTCCTGTTCTTACAAAAATTTTTTGTTCTTGCCAAGCTCGCTCTGCGTGTGTGAGAGTGTGACGTGACGCGTGTGACTTAACCAAAGCGCTCCTGCTAGTCAAGGAGGAGCAGAAACAGGATGATAAGACAACTGCCCTACTTCTGTATCGTTTTTTTTCCTTCACTTGAAGTACAGAGAGCAGCTCTGGGACCCACGGGTGGGGCTTGTAAAGCCCAACACCCCCACGGGTGTTGGGTGGGCACCAACAGCTTTCGCGCAGGCGTAGTTCTCATCGCAGCTGTTATTTGTACCAAGTCTCACAACGCTCGCGGGGCTCCTTCCCTGCCCCAGCTGAGGGACCGCAGGTGCAAGCGCTTACCTGCAGCCAGAGTTCGTAGGCACGGAGTTAGAGCCTCGACAGCAATGAACCTGCTCCTGAATGTACATTTCTGTGTCTGTAGTCACCCAGAGATGGTTTCTTATTTATTGTCTTAAGTCTCACAAAGATGCAACAGTATCGAGCTGCTTAAATAAAAAAAAAAATAATAAAAAAACCCTATCCATTAGTTTAAAAGGGAGAGGGAGGGAATTATGTAAGTGCTCTTTTAAAAAAAAAAAAAAAAGAAACAACACAAAAACAGATAATTGTGACCAATAGGCCAACTGTTATTGTCTGGTCAGCATTTCACTGCAAACGAAACAAAAAAAAAATATCGTTCTTTTGTAACTTTGGGGATGTTTCTTAAAAAACCCGACAAGGTCAAATAAAAGATGACTGCTACAGCCTGGCTCTGGTGCTTCTGTCACGCTCGCTCCAGGCCCCTTAGTGCTGCGACTGCGAGCTCAGCCGGGGCTGCTGGGTCCCGGAATACGAGCGCTGTGATTGGGAAAGTGAAAGGGGAAAGGAGGAAGGAATCTACGTGACGAGGAAACACCGTTTGAATCGTCCCAGGCCAGCAAAAAACCTACTGGACCATACAAATATTTTATTTCCTTTACGACTTAGAAACACTCAAAACACAACATACACTTAGAGTTCCCAACCAGTTCCCACACGCTCGTGGCATCGCTTTTGTGGCCGTCCCCGCCCAGTTCCGCGCTCACATCGCGCTGCTCTTCATCTCCGCTGCTGTCACCCGCTGCCAAAAAGCCACAGAGCAGGAGATAAAGTCCTCCCAGCACAGTCCAGCTCCCGTGGCTCCTCCCAGGTGGGCAGAGTCTGGTGGTCTTGCCACAAGCTGGGCTGTGTAACCCCGTGGCCCCTGCTGGCAGGACCCGCTGTCACCTGCGTCGACAGCCGAGGTCAGAGACCGTCACTGCGCCTTAGTGCCACGGGAAAAACTCAGTGGGAGGTGATGCTCTGAGACACATCCACAGCCTTACAAGAAAAAAAAAAAGGGATTTAAGGGTGCTCTGAGAAGGACAAGTTGTCCCCAGCATGGCGGGAATTCCGCAGCAGAAGCCTCTGGAGAAATCCTTGCAGCCAGGCTGACGGGTCAAGCTGTTCTGCCAAGGAATTTGTGGCCCAGCTCTGCTGCTCTGGCGAGTGGCGTTCACCTCCCTGCTCCTGTTGTTTCTGGTAGCGAAATCGCTCCTGCTGGATGAGGGAGGGGTTGTTGGGAATCTCTCAGAACGGAGGCGGCTCCTTG
>NW_009714638.1:4173-4667 GCF_000703405.1 Apaloderma vittatum
ACGTCTGGCAGGTCACTTGAGAACCCACACGGACTCTTACCGGAGCTGGCAGCAGAACACGGCTGAGAGCCGCACGAGTTCAAGTGCTGAGAGGCACCGAGGCCTGGGGAGGAGCTGGGATTCCAGGGTGCGTAGAAACAGCGACTGGATTTTTCAGGACTTTGTATTTCATTCCCAATCAAGTTGCCAAAACTCCCGCAGTTCCTGCACCTTCCAAACCACGTGCTGAGCCGCAGAATGCCGTGCACTGTCTGCTTCCACCCAGCGCTGGTATGGAAAGAGTCCAAAGAAAGGTTCTGCGAGGAAAGTTCCCATCAAGCGACGGAAGCCTTGCGATAGCTCAAACCAAATAAAACCAAAACATGAAGGGTTGGTCCTCTCTTCGAGCATCTGCTGGGGATACAGCGTCCTCACTGGACACCAGCGGCAAGCCGAGATGGGGAAATTCATCTCCCGGCACAGTTTGATGCCGAGTCTACGTGCAAGGAGCATGG
>NW_009714638.1:4748-11356 GCF_000703405.1 Apaloderma vittatum
GCTGCCTCACTCGTCCCAGGAGAGACCCGCCGACCCCCGGGGTCTACACAAACTCGGTGAAATCATCCACTGAGGAGATGAGGCGCTTCCTCTGTCCGGTCTCATAGGTGGGCGGAGGGTCCTGAGGGATCTGGGGAGGGGGCTTGGTCGGAGCAGACGGGTGCATCTGCAGGGGAAGGCCGGGAGTCTGGTACTGGGTTTCTTCACGTAGCTGAAAGTCAAATAAGAACAGGTGAGCTCCGTTCTCTCCGAAACTCTCTTCGCTCTCCATTTGGGCAGGGCAGGCAGGTTACTCAGGACAGTCCCACCACCCCTGGCACGGCGCTGAGTGGGTTCCCAAAGCCCTCGCCGCTAGGGAAGCTGTCTGGAAGCTGGCGAGTTCAGCATACGAATATTCCTCCTCTTACTCAGCACCTTTTGATTTAGTGTGCCTTATTTGGGGTAAGACTCTATGGTAAAGCCCAGCTCTAAACACCTGGAACAGGCAGCTCTGCTTACCCGGTGCCTCAGCCTCTTGATGTGCCGCAGCCTCGCAATCCATTTGGACGGGTACGTGTCAGTGGGGTTGGAGCGGCTGTGGTGCACCTGGGAAGCCATCTGGGTCGGGAAGAAGCAGGGAGAGAGGAGGCACGTTAACATAAACCACAACAGTAACATTTACAGAACGTTTCCGTTCGACAGCAACTAAGCTATAACCATTCGCGTGCTAACTCTGACTCACAGGCTGATGGCAAGAACTGAAGCAGAAGTTATTTACTGGCTTTGGCACGCCCTACTCGTTTCCTTGGGAGCTGGTGATGGACCAAGGCACCAGCTGAAGGCTCGAAGGGGAGCTCGGGGGTACTCACGTTGGCGTGCAAGGCCATCTGACGGGCTACAAACGGCAAATTCTTATCGGAGATGATCTTAGCGACGCTCGTGTCTACGAGACCTTCCATGTCTTCGTTTTCAAAGAAAAAAAGAAAAAAAAGCTCTTGTGAGACAGGTAAGAACAAGTCCCATCTCAGCGAAGGTGTACAAACAGGACAGAACCAGACCTAAGTGGGGAGCCAATTGGTTTTGGAAGTTTTTACTTCTGAAACGTGAAACCACAGCAAAGGGAAGGCAGATCTCGCACCGCCAGCACGGGGAAGGCTGAGAAGGAAGGGCTGGAAGGATTCCTACCTTTCCGACACTGCAGCGTCACCAGGTTACAGTCATAGTCAAGCGGCGTGATGATAACGTGCACAAAATTGAACTGACCCTAAGAAGGAAACAATAAAAATACTCAGATACATTTTCCCGGCAGCCGTTGTGAACCCACCAAGGCAAAAAACCTCCAGCGGTGGCCCCGGCCCCGTCTGCTGAGATGGCCCAGAGCAGAGTGAGGCTTTACAGCCACGGACCTGTTCTAAAACACACCCGCACGTCAAATCTTGTACCTTGATCGTTCCCAGTTTAAAGTCTTCTCCAGAATCATTGTAAATGATAGAAACGAAATCATTCCCAAGGTGCCTTTTCTTGTCGCAGCGATATTTATCCAAATCCTTTGTGGGCATGAGGGTAGCGATGTGGAAAATGGCTGAGAAGGAAACAGAAAATGAGCAGGGGACTGCAGACATGCGTCCGAGTATTCTTTCTTCCCCATTCCCGCAGGAGCACGGGGAGCGGAACGTGGTTTGAAGAGGAAGAGTTAAAGAGTTTAAACCAGGGCTGCCCCTCACCGAGCGCTGCAGAGCGCCGGCACCACGGTGAGCGACCAGCAGCCGCTCCAGCCAAGTGGACTAAGCGTGACGAGAGGGATTCACAGAGCTCTACAGAAAATTTGGGAAGTTCATCCTAGGTGGTTGGATCCCGGCTGGATGTGCACTGCTCGGTGCTGCAGGAGCTGCAGTTCCCTCAGCAAGGACCACACCAGTGACCCTCCTCCTGCTTCCACCACTGCTCTTCGGGGACAGCAGAGTTCTGACACGCACCCCCTGCCCTCCATCGACAGAAGAAGAGCTTATTCTACAAACCCCAGTAACCTGTACTTCAGCCAATTATTTTAAAAGCGGTGGGATATTTATTCTTAATTTATTTAAATAAAGGAGATACGCATCGCTGCCCAACTTTAACTCAGGGCTCGCAGAGATACCAGGAGGAAAACAGAGCCCCGGGTCGTCTTTCCACACCCCTGGAAAGTTTGTTTCAGGCAGGACAGCCTTAAGATGAGAAGAGACCATCCACTCCACTTCTGCAGCCGCCTCACCTTGCATAATGTCATCGTGCCAGCAGTAGGTGAACTGTCCATCCTCCCCGCACACGTCCAGGCCGCCGAGGTAGATTTTATCGGGCTGACAGTCTTTGAGCTCGATGAGCTTCCCCAGCCCCGTGAGGAACTCCGTGTAGCGATAGGAGCCGTGTTCGTTGGACAGGATCGCGATCTCGTTGTTGCTCTGGGAAATGAGAACACGGGAGTCCCACACTGAACGCTGAGAGGGCTCCATCAGCACCACTCAGGAGGTCACTAGCTAGAAGGGCTTCATGCAGGCACTGAGTTTTAGGGCAAGAAATCGAGGAAAAGCCAGGTTGGATGGGGCTTTTAGCAACCCAGTCCAGTGGGAGAGGTGTCTCTGCCCACAGCAGGGGGTTGGAACTAGATGATCTTCAAGGTCCCTTCCAACCTTGACCATTCTATGATTCTATGATTCAAAGCTGCTGTGGGAGCAGGACAAATCCTGGAACATCTCCCCTGGGGAGGAAGGGCTGAAGGAGGTGGGGCTCTGCAGCTGGAGAAGAGGAGCCTCAGGGGTGACCTCATTCGTGTTTATAAATCTGGAAAGGCTGAGTGTCAGGAGGACGGAGCCAGGTTTTGCTCGGGGATGTCCAATGACAGGACAAAGGGCAACGGGTGCAAGCTGGAGCTCAGGAGGTTCCACAAAAAACATGAGGAGAAACTTGTTGGCTGTGCGGGTGCCAGAGCCCTGGCCCAGGCTGCCCAGGGAGGGTGTGGAGTCTCCTTGGGACCTACTCCCTTCATCATCCTCGTAGCTCTCCGTTGGCTCCAACGGAGAGCTACGAGGATGATGAAGGGACTTG
Organism: Apaloderma vittatum; assembly: GCF_000703405.1. Taxonomy (NCBI): domain Eukaryota; kingdom Metazoa; phylum Chordata; class Aves; order Trogoniformes; family Trogonidae; genus Apaloderma; species Apaloderma vittatum. The sequence goes on from NW_009714638.1 coordinate 7,809, forward strand.
AACATCTCTTCTCAGTGGTCTCCTGCTCTGGAGACTTTCCAACCCGCCTGGACGCGTTCCTGTGGGGCTGCCCTGGGTGACCCTGCTCTGCAGGAGGGTTGGACTGGATGATCTCTAGAGGTCCCTTCCAACCTCTAATGTTCTGTGGTTCTGTGAAATGTCCCAGCTGGAGAGAAAACCTACCTGGCCCTCTCCAACGTAGAGCACGGCAATCTTGTGTGTGTCATAAGACGGGATTTGATCCAGGAGCTGCACCGACCTTTCGAACGTCTGCAAGCAAAACATCAGTTGCATCTTTAAAAATAAAAAACCACAACTCTTCTCTGCAAACTTTTAAAAAAAAACTTTTCTCCTCCCCAAAACACCCCTTTGGGATGACCGTGGCACAATTTCAGCACGGATTCCTGTCCCGCACCTCGATGAACGCTGCCCTGTTCTGCAAGGGCACAGGACATCCTCGGTGCAGGGCAAGAGCAGCGCCACGTGGCACGTCACCACGCTTCTTCAGCTTTATACTTGAGATTAACTGGGCAACCTGCTTTGCCATGACAAATTACCTCGTGTCTTCGTTTAAGCTCCAGGCACACAAAGTTATTACGTCTCTTGCTCTGAAGAACATTTTAAGCACGAGGCATCACCTCGGCTCACCCAGGCTCCCTACTTGAGCCTGAAGCGAGGGGAAACTCTCAGCCTCTGGTGCTCAGTTCACACAAACCTCGGCCCAGCACTTCTCCAGGATGTTTAGGACTAATTTCTCGTAGGACCACAAAAAGCTTCTCACCGGCTCCCAGTTACAAGGAGCCCTGATGGGTTTGTCTCGTGATGTTGGGCCGGTTTCATCTGGCACCCCTCCTGCCAGCAAAAATCCACAAATCGTCCTGCCTTCTGCCCGCAATTCGGAAACAGCAAAACCTCCCAGGATCTCAAATTCAATCCAGAAACATAAAAGTGGGAGCCACAAGGACTGAGGTACCGAAAAAATCTATCTCCCACCTGTAGCACTGCTGGTAGAAAACACCTTTAAATCACAGCACATCTGAGCAATTATGTCCAAAGCAAAAAAAGAAGGAGGTTAGAAAAATTACACGATTTTTTTTCAGAAAATACAACCTTGCCTACCTCATTTGGCAACAAAAGGGGCTTGTTGTTTTCATCGCCGAAGAATGGGGAGTGGTACAACTGTAAAAACACAAAGCTACAGGAGAGAGGGGCGGAAAAAGTCCCGTTAACATAAAAATTCAGTCAATTTTCATCTGTTGTATGCAAGAACATTATGTACACAAGGAACAAAGAAGCAATTAAAATGCTAACAGAGCGTTGCTCATCTTCTAGAGACACTTTCGGTGCCTGGACTGCCTGCAGTTTGTGACAGACCCTTGTCAGAAAAACAAATGGTCTTCTCAACCTCCAGCAGCTGCGCCAATTCCCCGCTCCAAAGGCGATGGGTGTATGGGCTGGAGGAGCAGGAACCCGCTCCTGCCTCGCAGCCTCGCGGGTATTTCTAGGCCAGGAGATAAACTCTTTTACAGAGATTTGCATTTTACCTGCCCTCAGTAAGAGGAAGATCGTCTCAGAATGCAGTTCTGGGCAACTACCAATATGTAAAGTTCAAAAAGCAGCTATTTTAACACCTGCTCTTCCTTCTTCTTAAATTTACACGCTCTATTTCTTGAACTACAAGGTTAGTAATTCATCCTGCTCACAGCCACAATAACTCTAGGAGACCTGCACTCCAGCCACATGGGCATTTGGACCCCAAATTGGGATAGATTAAGAAGACAGGGAAATTATTTGCCTATTCCTTTCACCATTTAAGAGACCCGTTTCCTACACCACAAAGTGAATTTGGTGCTGGTGGGTTCAACATGTCTGTATTAGCTCCTGAAAAAACCAGGCAATTAATCTTTTTTTTTTTTTTTTTTTTTTTTTTAAAACAGACACGGTTTTGTAGATCCCACAAAACCAGCAGACCGCTTCGAACAGATCCAACCACGGCTGCAGGAATCCTGGGCTTCACAGCAGCCCCTCCACCCACCTTGGGTTTATTCCGGGTACTTTCTCAGTGTTGGAGGCGGCCGTCCTGCTCCTGAAGGCATCTCTCTCGATCCTTTTCCCCCTCTTGGATGGAGCCGAGTCGGAGATGGTGTATCCTCGGGGCCGGTGCCCAGAGGGGGAGCGAGGTGAGGTGACGGGGCTGGGGCCATCCAACCCGCCTGACCCGGTCACTCTGGCATCCTCCCCCTTGCCCAGCCAACCGCCCAGCCCTTCCCCTTCCAGGTTCCCAGATTGGGATTTGGATTTCACTTCTGTGCTCAACCTCCTCGTTACTTCTCTGCCATTTGCATCTTTGAGGACGTCCTGCAGGGTCTGTAGCTCGGGGGATGAACTCGACTTGCTGAGGGGCTGGGAGGGTTGGAAGGAAAGCTCCTCCAGCGTTCGGCCGTCCTCTGGCGGCAGGACCCTCCCGATGGGAATCCCACCCTCCACCAGGTCTTCGGACTTCAGGGATTTTTCCTCTTGGCTGGAGGTGGAAGAGGACTTAAAGAGGGAGAAACAAAGATGAACAGTTTTCCTGATAGGCAAAATTAACAGCAATCATCATCATCATCAAAAATAGAAGGGCACTGAAGCTGGGGAAGGGTCTGAGAACAAGTGTGATGAGGAGCGGCCGAGGGAGCTGGGGCTGTTCAGCTGGAGAAAAGGAGGCTGACAGGAGACCTTCTCGCTCTCTACAACTCCCTGAAAGAAGGCCGGAGTGAGGTGTGTGTTGGTCTCTTCTCCCAAGTTACAACTTATAGGACCAGAGGAAATAAGCTCAAGTTGCCCCGGGGAAGGTTTAGGTTGGCTATTAGGAGAAAATTCGTTACTGCAAGAGAGGTTAAGCATTGGAACAGGCTGCTCAGGGAAGTGGCGGGGGCAACATTGAGAGGAAAACGGGCTCAAGTTGTGCCAGGGGAGGTTGAGATGGGATATCAGGAAAAAATCTGTTTACTGAACAAGTGGTGAGGGACCAGCACCAGCTGCCCAGGGCAGGGGTGGAGTCCCCATCCCTGCAGGTGTTCAAAAAACGTGCAGACGTGGCACCTGGGGATGTGGTTTAGTGGTCACAGTGGGGTTGGGTTGATGATCCTCGAGTGCTTTTCCAACCTTAATGATTCGGTAACTCTAGAAAAGTCGACAACAGTAACACCTGAGGCACGTACGGAGGACCCGGCAGGAATCAGGCACCTACTGCTCCGCACACAGCCCCTCGCGAGGCACCCGAACGCTCAGCCACGGCTGCAGGAGCATTTCAGCATCGCTGGCGAGTTCTTTCAGTGGGTGCCAAGAGGGACTCATCCGAGCGCAGGCAATTCTCCCGTGGGTCTAAAGACGGGGTGATCACACAGGACAGAATGGGTTAACCCACTTCTTGCAGAATCACAGTGTTCGGGGTTGGAAGGGACCTTGAAAGATCATCCAGTCTGACCCTCCTGCCAGAGCAGGGTCACCCAGAGCAGGTCCCACAGGAACACAACCAGGCGGGTTAGAAAGTCTCCAGAGCAGGA
>NW_009714639.1:0-4202 GCF_000703405.1 Apaloderma vittatum
CTCAGTGGTTTGAGTGTGGTGCTGACAACACCGCAACAACAATGACTGACACCGAGGTCGTGGGTTCGATTCCCACTCAGTCCCCATGTGTTGCCTGGTCTAGTCCAGAGGTGGCGTCCCTGCCCATAACAGGGAGGTCGGACTAGATGATCTCTAAGGTCCCTTCCAGCCTAGGCCATTCTATGATTGTCTTCTATGATCACTCCTTACTTCAGGAGTGCCTATATTGTACCATCCAGCCTGGTAAAGGTACCTGATCTAGGAACCCTAGGAAGTTCTATGTCTATGGACATAGAAGAGGTACAGCGACCTGTCTGAAATAACAAACTCCCAGAGAAGTTGAAGGAAACATGAAACATTTCTGCAAACCAATTGCTTAAATGCTCACTACTGGAAATGGGGCAAGCTCATCATCTCAGTGTGATAGATGTCAAGGGTGCAGAGCGGACACCCAAGCCAGATGAAAGGAAATGTCAGCAAGAGATGTTTCATGGACTTGGTTCTCTCAGACTACCCACAGAGCAAGTGCGATGTTTAGTTTCACAACCTAAACCTGCTCAATTACTCTGCTGTCTAAACCACTACTTAAAGTATGACAGATTACTTCTGACCTGCAGGAGGGGAATGACAAACTACATGCCCATTTTCTGTATCATATCCTGACAATCACTATGCATTCTCAGCTGCAGAAACTTAAATCTATCTTCCGTGTATCAAGAGCATGCACTATTCCCCAGGGTATATGGTACAACTTCTTAGCTTGTATTACGTGTTTCAGCCATGTGGTCAGTTTTATTTGAAATCCCCCCACTCTGCATTCAACGTGATCATGTTAGAAACTGTCAAAAGATCCACATCACAATGCTTAGAAGGTAAAACCTCAGAGTCTCATTCTGCACGCAGCAAATAGTACAGAGTAGAAAACTGGTGCTACTAACCCTCAGTTTACCAAAAACTGTTTGGTACTTGGGGCGTTGAAAGCAAATGTTCCAAAACAACTTTTTATTGGAGGACCTAGAAGGGTGCAGGGTTCCTGAGACACCTGTTGACTCTCAGCACCAAAACGGCCAAGGCTCCTTGTACTCTTACAAGCTTCTTACAAGTGTTCTTCCAATACTTCCCTTTTCCTATACAAACTAAAGGGGGAAAAAAAAAAAAAAGGAAGATGCATTTTATAATTAACGATATATACATCCATCACTGTGGACAGTTTTGGAAGTTCAGAATATTGTGTGAGTCAATACCAAGTAAGTTTAATCTACTGGGCTGCTGTTTGCCAAGTTGTTTACTATTTTCTGAAGAAACGATTTTCTCCATTCTGCAATGCTTCTCCTGTCTAGCATTGCTTAAAAGCACAACTACAGTGCTTGTTGAAGTTTACCTGCACCCTTTGAAAGAGGAATGGAAAGGTCAGATACAGAGCACCAAATCTATGCAAAAGTGCTTTTATTGTATTAATTTAAGGATCCTGGGCTTAGTCCAAGAAAAGCAATTTTCTACTAGCAGTTTTCTTCAGAGTAAGTTATTCAGGCCAGCTGAGTATATAAAGAACAAATTCTGCCCCTCTGCTCTAGTGAGACCTCACCTGCAGTGCTGCGTCCGGCCCTGGAGCCTTCAACAGAAGAAGGACATAGACCTGTCAGAGTGGGTCCAGAGAAGGGCCACAAAAACAATCAAAGGGCTGAAGCAGCTCTCCTCCAAGGACAGTCTGAGATAGTTGGGATTGTTCAGCCTGGAAATGAGAAGGCTCCAGGGCGACCTTGTATCAGCCCTCCAGTACCTGAAGGGTACCTGGGGAGGGACGCTTTTATCAAGGAGTGAGTACACCGACAGGACAAGGTGTTACAGTTTCAAACTGAAAGAGGATAGATTTCCATTAGATATTACAAAGAAGCTCTTTACTATGAGGGTGTTGAGACTCTAGCACAGGTTGCCCAGAGAAGTAGTTGGAGGATCCATTCCTAGAGACATTCAAGGTCAGGGTGCATGGGGCTCTGAGCAACCTGATCCAGTTACAGATGTCCCTCCTCACTGCACGGGGGTTGGACTGGATGACCTTTAAAGGTCCCCTCCAACCCAACACATTCTGTGATTCTTTATTAATACTGTTTGCTGTCATGATACTGTTTGGTTTTATTATGGAGGGAATGTAGGCAAGGAACATCTAGTTTTCACTCTAGTGTTTCTGCAAAAGTAGCCTTAGAAACGTCATGTATGGCTGGCCAACAGCAACTGTGGTTCCTACACCAAACTGGAGCACAGATGCATCTTATAAAACTCAACAAGTCCACTTAAAATCTTTGTCCGGTAACTTGCCAATATTTGTTCCCAAGCTTTTGAAGTCTACAAAGAAACACACACATGCTTGAACTGCTAAAAGAAAACAAAAAAACTGTCTTTATAACACTGACCTCACCCAAATGAATACAGATTAGAGTGCTTTAAAAAGCAGGGTTTAAGTAAGCCATTTTTTTTACAGCAACATGGCATAATTTTTGTGATTTTTATTTTTTTTTAATTGCATCAGGTTGATATCATTACAGGTTGATTTTTTTTATGCCAGTTTAATATTATGGTATGGATGAGTTCTAAAACATTGTGTAAAGATAGGGTCAAATGTAAATAATGCAATACTTGTTCATGTAAACAACTAAAGAACAGTTTAGAACAGAAAATTAGGGCAAAGGAAGCAGCATGGTTTAAATGGTTTGAATAATTACACAGTTGGAATATTATATTAATATCTAATAGTGCTAACAGCCATTTGACCCATGTATTTTTTTCCGCTAAATACAGCCAGATGAGATTTCAACACAGCTAATACCAAACACTACAGCAGTTAAAATCATGTAGTTTTAGCAGACACTTCTTCTGTACCAAAATAACTAATATTTTTCTTAGTTTTTTATCTTCTATGGAAAGGAATATCGTTATCAGGTGCTACTGAAGAAGTGTATTTCCACACTTTTCCACTTTTTAGCTTGTCAGGCATCAAGTACTATTTTGCCCTTATGATAGTTCTGTAACATTCCAGCCTTGCTCTGGTCAGACAAATGCTCAAGTATGATATTAACCTGTAGAAGGAAATTGGGCCAGGAGCAGCAGCGAGAACAGGGGCTCTAACTCAGTTTAAGAATGATATAAAATATTTTACAGATCTTAATTCTCACAAGAATGACAACTTTTCTACTTTATCATTGAAGCAGGTGTTAACTAACTAAATCAATCAATCAATCAACAAATAAATTCCCTTAGGTGCCTGGGACCCTAAAATTTTAAGAAGAGATGAAACCATCCAAAATAATTTTACAGTGCCAGTTAAGATTTTAGAAAGATCAAAAATGTCTGAAATATGTTCACTTTTAGCAACCAGGAAGTTGACAAATACAATATTGTTTACAATAGCATGTGATGAAATAACAAATAATAAACAATTTGTAAGAAGAAGGTACTACACTTTAAAAATAATATTTTTTTTCAAATCTGAGTATTATGCAAGAATTTCTGGTTTTCTCTCCTCTTAACTAAAAAAAAAATAATCTTTTTTTAAGTATATCACTCTGAAATGTAAAAACAAATTGGAAAATCCAAGAAATAGAACTTTTTTTTTATCCCATTCCTGCTCATACTTTGTCCCTATCACTAGTCATACCGGTTTTGCTTCTGAAGAGTAAAATAATCAATGTAACCGCAGATAAATCTGCAAGTTTCACAGCATCCAAACAAACAAACTGACTATAGGTTGTTTTGGTGTGTTTTCTTTTTACCTGTGATCTTGCTCACTTATGTTTTCTTTAGATGATTTCTGTATTTTTGAAATTATACAAGACAATTACATAACCTTTTAATTTTTTCAGCATATTTTAACAAAATGCCAGGATCTACTTAAGGCCATGAAATTACTTTGTGACATGATACCCTGCTTTATTAGTACAAGAGAAAAGTAACCTAAGGTGCAGCTGGGATCATTGACACCATTTGTTTTGATAATAAGCTTTGGAATAGGGCAACAAAGCAAAGCTTAATTCTCAGAAAGTTTTAGGGGAAATTAATGAAAAATCTAATCCTATAGTAAGAAAATTTAGAAGTAGTAATAATAATAATAAAATCTAGAGCAATCATCTTTCAACTGTTAAATTTAGTGAAAATGTTGACAAGCAGGTTGCAGCAGAGCTTTCTTTGGCCACTGCGAGGGCGACCCG
>NW_009714640.1:0-33205 GCF_000703405.1 Apaloderma vittatum
ATAATAATAATAATAATAATAATAATGTTTCTAGAAAAATCACAGGTTCGTGCTGCGACTTCATAACAGAACATTTATTATAAAACAAAGGGATAGGAATTTAGGGTTCCTCTCTGCTCTGATCAGAAAACAGCAAGTAGCACTGCTGTAAAAACAGGAAGCCAGGAACCCTCATGTCATTCTCATAGAGCAAAGTGATTTCTGAACAGTTTCCAGCCAGTCTACTCACACAGGAGAAAAAAAACAATATAGTAAGGAGGACCACAATGTAAATAGATGGGATGTGAGAAGACACACTAGTTGCGTTATCAGACTGAATTTATTTGGCCAGAAACCTGCTCATCAGAATTCTTCCCCTGATCAAAGACCACCCGCTTCAAAACAAACAGTATCTCCATTCCTCAGGACAAGAAATACTGAAAGCAAAATAGAAGTTCCTCACCTCTCCTTCAGGAGTGTCAGATGGGCAGAGCATCCCCCACTGAGATGGCTGTAGTGACCGAGGACCACTCACTTTCCTGGTCTTTTCAAACTGCGAAGAGATTCTAGTCATCATTCCCAGAGCAGATATGTAAGACAAGCGGGACAATACTTGCGTAACGCCTTGGCGGTCCATTTTGAATCTCTTCAGAGACCAATTTCCCTGTAGGAGAAAAATAAAAGTTTCAAAAGTGTTATTGCGGTTTCTCCCTGTATCAGCATTACAGGTCTTTTTTCAGTATCTAGACAGAACAATATCTGAGGAGCTTTGCCCAGCAAACGCCCATTTACATATAAAACAACTTTTGAACTACCTACCTGCATATAAACTACTAGTTATAACACACTTGTGCCAGGTATTAATAAGAAGTTGAAAAAACAGAACTGCTCTTTCAGATGAAGGGATACTTTTGCAATTACAGATTCAATCATACAGAGTCTTCACCATCTGTCCCTCACAGGTAATCAATATTCAAATTTAGCTAAATTATTTCCTGTTCTCCTTTTACAGATTTTTTTGATTATTTAAAAAAAGAACACGGTATTTTGAGTGAAATATACCTTTACAACAGAATCCACAAACTATCAGTTCTGCCTTCTTTGTGATTTGTTATTTTTCTAGGAAATACAGCCATTTATGCTGGACAAGTCCAATGTCAAAGCCATCTGTACTTGTTTGAAGTCTTTTGCTTTTAGAATCCAGAGGAAAAAGACTCACTGACGAGTCTTCTCACAGGAGAAGAATGGTGGTGGGGGTTAGTTCTCCCCAACTTCTCTGGTAGGATTATGCCAAATATGAAATGCAAGATCCATGTGTAAGTCAGAGGTGTCATTCTTCAGGACTGTCACAGGCAGCATCACTTGTGGTTTTAATCAGGAGAACAAAGCAGTTCAGAGAATGTTGTATGACATCATCATGTTTCCATGCCAAGTGGATTTAATAATCTCTACTGTAAAATCTTGAAACTTGGTGCTACAACTTTTTTTCTTCATGACATATTTACAGTTCCCAGCATCTGAGTCAGTGGATACAGGAAGTTTCTGTCCCAACTACTACTATTTACCCCAGTCACCATGTTACTGGTCAGTTCAAAGGCAATGAATATCTCACAGGTAACACACGACCAAGGATTGCCCTCTCCTAATTCCTGCAGCCCTTCAGATAAACACAGCTCACCAATGCTAACAAATAATTTGAAGCTCACTTGCTGTACCACACTAAAATCCTGAGAGGGAGATCCTCTGCTATAAGGACAGGCTGAGGGAGCTGGGATTGTTCAGTCTCAAAAAGAGAAGACTCCAGGGTGACCTTATAACTACCTTCCAATACCTGAAGGGAACCTACAGGAAGGCTGGGGAGGGACTTTTCACAAAAGTGTCCACCAGTAGGACAAGGGGAAACAGATTTCAGTTAAAGGAAAACAGATTTAGACTGGATCTTAGGAAAAAATTCTTCAGTACAAGGATGGCAAGACTCTGGAATAAATTGTCCAGAGACGTTGTAGGTGCCCCTTCCCTTGAGGTTTTCAAGGCCAAGTTGGTTAAGGCCTTGAGTAACCTGGTCTAGTCGAGAGGTGGCATCCCTGCCCATGGCAGGGGGGTTGGATTAGATGATCTCTAAGATCCCTTCCAACCTAGGTTATTCTATGATTTATGAGATTTGCTCAGCTTCTTTACTTACACATTAACAGCACAAACCCATTTTGCAATGAGCAGCCAAGAAACCATCACCCATCCAAATGAAGCTATTTGCTTCCACTGGAGAGACTATCAAACAGTCCGCACAACTTCCCTTTTTCTCTTGTTACAGAAAGTGGAAAGACATGACTTACCCAACTGTAAGTCAGTCCACTTGCTCAACCTTCTTAGGAAGGGTTCACTCACTGACCATTTAATTCTTTAACAACTGAAGTTATCAGAATATAAGTGGAAAAGAACAATAAATGAATTCTTCCTCATGCTAAAACTGATTGCATCTGTAATCTAATCGAGCATGTGGTTTCTTCTTCACTGCTCAGAAGACTGTGAAATCTTGAAGACTGGAGGAAAGGAGACATAAAAATGCTGCCCGAAGAAATAACATGAAAAATTCTTTGTGCTTTGGAAGTGACCGCCCATTTCCTTCAAAAGCTGTCCCAGGAACCCCAGATAGGGCCAAGGACATTCTGAGACCATCCCCAGCAGAGAGCTTCCTACTGAAAACTCCTGTGAACTCAGAGCTGCTCCCTCAGCAGCATCAGATGATTCCGCAGAAGCCGAAATGCCTGAGGCCTGTGGCATTGCCGCCTGGCCTCTTCTCGTATTTTCCGGGGTAAAAAGAAGACCTATAGCAAACATCACTGAATTCCACTGTACAAATGACGCAGTAGTGCTATGAATTCTTTTGCATGCTACTGGTGTAATTATGAATCTGCTGAGTTATTTCATGCTCTTTGAGACTATCATTGAAGCATTCTGGTGAGACTGGAGATTGGCGTTTCCAAGAATGATTTTTATGGTATTTGCTTAATCTCTTGAATAGTATGCACTGGGCATTGTTCCTGAGAAATTATTTTCAATGCTTAAGAGCAGATGGTGTTTAACTGCTTATGTGGCAGTGAAAAAAAAGTCCAAAGATAGTGGAAGGAGGAAGACTTGAAAATATGTACTGAATAGTTTTCAGATTTATCTCTGTCAGTCCAAATGGAAAAACTGGCACTGGCTAGAAGAATGCACTAGCATTTAGAGAAACAAATCTGTCAATTGCTTTGGTTACGTGCACTGTAGAGACTTAGCTACATTTGAGGCACTCATAAAATTAAATAGTGATAAGCTTTAACACTGGGATTTGTAAGTAACAGACCGTTGGTGGGTTTGGATGTAATTTGTGGAGTTAATTTTGTTTACAAGAACTGAAGAAAACCCTCTGTTTCATGCTAGGCAGAAAAGCCCTCTCAAGAATTTCAAAGATTAAAAATTAAGTTGCACAATTTTTACCAGCCACTAAAACACTTAGACTAATCTAATTTCTTACAAAATCATGGATTTCAAAGTCATTTACAAGCTAGTAGCTAGATTTCAGGAACCATCTCACAAACTGCTCTTGCAGATCTGTGAAGTAAGAGACAAAGTCAGCAATTGTATTTTTGTTCTTGTCCACTGGCAAGAATGAAAATATTCATTTTAGTAGAAGGCAGACACAGGCTGAAATCTAACCAAGACAAATATTTAAAGCCTTAATTACGGGTTTTTTTTGCAATAATACAGCATATGACAGTTCCCTCAGTTAAACAGTCTAGTACCATTAGCAGAGAAGCACTAATTTCTATGCTGCAAATCTGCTCATTGAAGCAGCTTCATATGAAGAATATAAAGTCACTGCCCTTAAGGATCTCAAAATTCACCTTTTTTTTTTTTTCTACTGTTATTCTTGCTGCCAGGTGTCTTCTGTTTATGATGGTTTCCTGCTGTTGTTCAGCCATCTTTTGGTCCTATGATGTAACCCGACCCTAGCTAAATTAAGATAATAAAAAATACTGTGGACCACACAGTCAAGAAGAACCTAGAAGCAGCAAGCTGGATAAATACAAACATTCACTATCTCAAAATTGTTTATTTCTACCATTCCTTAAAACATCATTTAGAAATAAATGGTGAAATAAAAAGTGGTTTGATGGTTAATGGTTCTTCAGTGAGTTCCAAAAGCCCTGTCTGTGACAGAGTTTTGCAATTTTAATCTGTAAAGAAAGTTAAACAGATTTGCTTTTACAACCAAAGATAGTAGAGTCATCAGAAGAAAATTTCCACATTTCCATCATTCACTGTGGTGTAAGAACTTTACATACTAAAATGAAACCAAAAATACTTACTGTGGAGATGGCATTGACCATGCCATTGGTGATTTGGTCTTGACGCATATGCTTCACTACATCAAACTGAGCTGCACGCTGCTTGGGGATTACCTGGTCAGCAATCTTTTTCAGCTCAGAGTTAAATTTTTTGAACAAATCTTCAAATAGAAGGGAAAGAAGCTGGAAATACAAAACAATTGGATTCAGGGATAAATTTTACTTGTGTAGGTCAGGAAATGGGAAGGGGAAAACATGTCTAATATTTCAATCTTTACACTCCTTGTCAGTTGAAAAAATATCCTCCAGTTCTCAACTTATATTTTTCTCACAAGTTTTTTGCCTTTTTAAGTTATAGTGTAATATTAGAGAAATTACCTCATAATAGAAAGCAAATTAAGTTGAAGAATGATCTAAGTCTACACATTTGTCCTTTTCCAGTTTGCTTTAATCCTTCCTTCACAATATCTTAGCAAACCCATACATCTCTACACTATCCATTTAATGTTTTCCCTAATCTGATACACTGTAACCCATCTAATCTACTTTTTCCTTCCTCAAGCGACAAACTCTCTTAAAGCTTTAAAACCTTAAATCTATAACCCTCAACTACACACAAGATTTGGAGGCAAGACCAGCTTCTAACACTAGATGAAGTAACTGCAGTAAAGCAATATGCAATAAGTAAAGCAATAAAGCTGTAAGTGAAAAGTCATTTTGAGATACTCTATCACTAAAAGCAAAAAAGGGCTGTTTAAAGTCTCCTTTTCCAGGAGCTACTTAAAATGGACAAGACAGACATCCAAGGTAAGGGGTCCCTGGGGGAAGCAAATCAGCCGCACGGAGTCTGGAAGCAAGACCAGACTGAGGCACAAAAGGTGCAGTTACTGTTGCTTCTGCACAAGCAGAACTAAAAGAGTAGTTTTTTCGGGGCCCAGAAGCAGCCACTGCTCTTGACAGCTGGCAAGACATATCTCAAGTTATGTAGACAGCTTCCTCACTCAGATACACTTTTATCCTGCCACTTTCTGCCAAACATAATCTATGGAAAACCAACTGCACCCACAGAGAGTCCACCTGGTTCAATACATGCCATCCTTTTCTAGAAGTGCTACTACCTGGAAAGTGCAATGCACTTTCACATTTCTCCCTTAAAAAAAAAAAAAGTCTACAGTTTAAGCAAAGAAGCTACATAACACAGCTGAATTTAAAAAAATGCCAAAACAGCAACAACCAACCAGCAATACAACCCTTCAAAAATGCTGCAATTTAAGCCAGTTGTTACCCTTTTATGTATACGACTTACTTTTAGTTTTTCAAAGAGCTATAAAAGGAAAAAGCTACAAAAGCTTGTGATGTGAGTCTTTTTGCTGTCCGATCTGCTTGGCTTCTGCCAGTTTGCTCAACCTCTCTTCACAGACACTCACAGCTTCCTAAACACTTAGATCTGCATTACATAATACCTTGTAAGTGTTCACAATTTTTAGCTTTGCAAGCTTGCCATGTAAATTTTAAAGCCTGGCACTTCTGTCCTGGGACGCTATTTCAGAGCAGCTCCGAGTGTCCGAAGAACTAAAAATGCAGCAGCTACCAACGCCAGAAATGGTAGCTCCCAGTGTACAAAGCTCTGTAGGGCTGAACAAGCTTGGTATGCGGCCCCCAAAGGCTATGACATTCTGGAGTCTGCCACATTATTTAATTTCTGCATGTACAGAATTAAACTGAATTTGACCTGTCTCCATCAGACATAGTCCCAACTTCCCCTCACCTTCTGGAAACGAGAGAAAACCCTTCATTCCTCTACGACTGGGGAAGCTTTCATTTGCTTTCCAATAACCACATGCCCCAGCTGGGCTGACCAAAGCATTTGGCAAATGACACAGTAAAGCAGCTAACTCAACTATAACCTGCCCTTTTTACTGGCATCACAAATGCATTTAAGACTGAGAAAAACAACACTGATACGTGGAAACTCAAGCCAGACATCTGACTTGCAATAAAATGCTCTCACTGGCCTTCACGGAGAGGATTATATTTGACAGTCTACTCTACAAGACATAAGGAACACTTAGTGTTCATTCACTACATTGTAAAACCAGCGATAACACACATTATGTGTTAACCCTTGACATAAACGGAATCCTATTTCCACTTTGAACAGAGAGTTTTTGTGGAAAACTAGTTAAATGAGTTTTTTGGACCTGTCCCTGGCATGAGAGGAAGGTGTTCCCTTCCTGATGCTTGTAGTATGATTAGCATTTATGAGGCGATGCCACGAAGGTGACAAGACTCTGGAATAAACTGTCCAGAGAAGCTGTGGCTGCCCCCTCCCTTAAGGTGTTCAACGCCAGGTTGGGTGAGGCCTTGAGTAGCCTGATCTAGTTGAGAGGCGTCCCTGCCCATGACAGGGAGGTTGGACTAGATGATCTCTAAGGTCCCTTCCAACCCAGGCCACTCTATGATTCTCTGATTCTGTGATACTCTCTCACCACTGTCAGAAGAAATCCAGTCACCTGCAATGTCAGAGATCATGTAAATCAGATTTCCATAAGAACTAAAAGGATCTTTTGTGAAGCATCGTATTAGATAGGAGAACCCACTGGAGTCTCCAAACACTAGATTATGAAGGAAGTACTTCAAAACTAGGGAAAGCATAGTGCACAGTTTTAAGATGTCCAATAGCCTTGTCAAATAAGATCAAGACTCTTTTGAAATCAATGATGGTATACATTTGATCTCAACATATTTGAGCAGGACCTATGACATTTAACAAAACATTTATCAGAATATTTAAAAAAAATCACTCAGAAAGTGACTTCATATCTGTTTTCTTGATCATAAAATTCCAAGAATCTCCATATACCACATGCCACAGGGATTATAAAGACATGCTGTCCATCTTCTTCTCTGAACTAATAAATCAAGTTACACCCCAAGTATACCAACTTGCTACTATCTTCCTGTCTGGAAAGCATCATACTTTGCTAATTTCACTCACAGACTCTCTAAGAGCTCTGACTATCTGGCAAAGCAGAATCGCACAATAACCACATTATTTAGGTCAAGAGCAAGAGATTAAAGAAATAGGATGGAATGCCAGTGATAATATTCAGTGGATTTCATAGTTAGTCCAGGGCCTTTCAGCCCGCTTCAGACAGGAACACTACAGAGCAAATTATATTTAAGAAAAAAAAAATAAAATACTGACAGCTCATCAATTGATTTTCATTGAAAATCCTAAGAAAAATTAATAAAGAAGTTAAGCTGCTGAAATACAGTTTCACCAATTAGCTTAATGTCAGAGAATTCTAATTAGGCGCCTTGAGATTGCTATTTAGCGTTTAAGCCTTTAGAGTGCCAAATTCTCCCTTTCACACAAACTGGTTGCAAAAATTAAAGACATTAGGCAGCCTTAATTATATTATCAGAACAGCTGGGATTAGGCAATCTCTGAAGTCAAGGCGGTATTCTTTTGTCACAGGGTAGAAATCCCTTGCTTTCCAGGGTGCCGGATTTTGGTGCTGTTCCATATCTCACACATACAAAGCAAGCTGCATTAGAAAAAAAAAAAAATGAGGACAAAGAACAGAGTAATGCTTAGCAAATAATGAACACATTAAGGAAGGAGAAAAGGTAGGTGAAAAGATTAAGCCTGAAATCGGTAGGTTTTGCTAACACCTCAGCTGGCACCTGGCCTACCAAGCCTCTAGTGGCAGGAAGACTAAGAGAAAGCTCTGTAAACCAGCTTGGCTAGTGGATACAACTCTGTTATCTAAAGCTAAAGCACATTTCGTACTCTCTTGTCCCATGGGGTGTGAAATTAGCAGCTATTGTTTTCACACATTTTTATAAACACAATGCCTTTTATGTCTTTACATTGTTTAGACCGCTATGTTTTTCTCCTCACATGGGAATCTGTTCTTTTTTTTTTTTTCCCTTTATGCAAATTTTAAATCATTGGGATTTTTATTCTAGGAACATGCTGACATTAAAAAACAACAAACCAAACCAAACATTTTATCTACACAAACTTTAGCTAAACACAAACATTTAGAAACTGGCAAAAAATCTCTACACTTTCTAGTCTGTAATCCAATCAAAATAAATAGTACACTGATAATGTAGCAGAGAGGAATTCAAGCGGTCATCTTGAAATGAGCTTTTAAAATATCACGAGAACAAGAACACTTTTAATCAAGTGTTACAACCTCCCCTGCATAGTCCTCCTTAATGTATTAAAAACACACATTGGCTTTGTTATCATGGTGTGTCTGCGTCCACAGCTGTGCACGGAGGACAGGGCAGGGTGGGGAGGAGGAGTACAAGACAATATGCAAGCACACACCTTAAAAAGTACAGTAAAATGAGAATTCCCACAGAAAGGAAGGAATATCATTACTTGTGCTGCAGCAGAAACCCCAATGCAAGTGATGTGGGGAGCAGAGACGGCAGTTTCTCCAACCTGGTGCATTACGTATGCTTGTTTGAATTTCTGATGCAATGTTCAATACTCTGAGATGATACTGACTGACAAAATTCCAACTTAATACAGAGCACAGCAAAGAAATCCACTCCTAATCTAAACTGGTTAATCAAATAACCACGCATGGCGAGGAAAAACCCACACCGTGGCAACTAAGCAGTTTCTTCATCCGACAGGCAAATTCCCACTGCATTAGGAGAACACAGCGGTGAACTGGCACCCCTTCCGCAAAAGAACAGCGCTGGTCAGACATCTTAAACCGCTGCCTCCTTGTTACTGCCGCCCTTTGTTACCGTTTCTACCTCCAGTGCCAAATTCTGCAAGCAAGGAAGTCCACGCAATCCATTTTCATTAGTGCTCAAGTTAACTTCAAAATACTTGGTTAATTCACGCTACTCTCTAGGCTAGAAAGGCAGTTGACTACATGTAAGCAATCCAAACCACAGGAGGCTTGAGTGGCTGTTCCACGAGCTGACACACAAGCTGGGTTCTCCAGAGTGGGACAGCCTGGACCTGACACGCAGGCACTCACTTGGTCCAAGTTAATTCCCTCACCCAGCTGCTTGGATCTTACCGCTGCCTTCTCAGCACTAACAGTCTTAGAACAGAACTAGAACTGATGCTGTATTTATGCTGCTCTGTCCTTTTATTTGGTATAAAGAGGCAATACGGAAGTGAGGATATAATTTATTAGGCTCAGTTGGGGAAGCATATCTAAGAGTCAACACAAAAGCCAACAAAAATGAGAGTTAAAACCCTTCAAACAAGAAGACAGGGATGCTCCTTATCCTGCGTCTTTTAAAAGCACGTAATAACAAAATCCCAAAAAGAGAACTTGCTCTTAAGTAAAAACTCACCTGCCCCGCCAACTCCAAACGTTTATTTCCATAGTAGTCTCTGTCATCTACTTTATTTTCCCCTTGAGCCAAAATTACCCTGCGCACCATCACTGCTGTGTATATGCACTTAGCACGAAAATTGAATTCCTTCACCTATAAAAAAAAACAATAAAAAACCACAACCCACAGTGATGTCTCAGGATCAGTTCCTTAGTTCTTATTCAGATACATCCATTTAAATCAATGGGTAATCTGGGCTGACTGAGGAGTTAGGAAAGGGATTTGTGCACTTTACCTTCTTAAAAACTGCTAAAAGTAATATACATTAATGGCATTGAAAAGGATAGTAAATGAAAACAAATAAGAATAAAGGTACAGGCCATGAGAATAAGGTCTTGAACTAACAGCTGATACTGCCTGACTATGAAGAAAAAAATGCATAGTATAATAAGTAGTTCAACAGTATAGCATTTCATAAAGATTAATTTTGACTCAACCTATGTCTTCCCCATTATTTTGAGGATGATTTACTTTATCTCAGCTACAAAGCAAAGACATTTTTCCTCGCCAACATAGTTAACACCATAAATAACTACACACATTTTTAGTTTAAAAAACAACATGACATACAAGAACGTGGGTCAGAATAGTTGATGCTAGAAGCTCTCGTGCTTCTTCCATCTTTGTTTTCTTTGGACCTCCCCACATCCTTTGCCTTCGTACTTTGTTTCCAATGTACTTCAATGCCTGTCAAGGTGGGGAATTAACTTGAGTTAATATCAGAACTGTAACCTATACAAATACACACATACACAGTAATTTGTAAGTATTCCTCAGTCAGTGCAGTCCCACTAGCCACAGGTGACACAAACTCCAAGCAAAGTGCAAAATACCAAACACATAAGTGATCCTAATAATAATAAAAAACATTATAATTAAATATACAAGATGCTGTTTATCATATGTTGATAACATTTGGGTTGGGAAGTGGTGAAAGGGCATGGCTACTAAAATATTAAAAGAAAGAGGATTGCAGAGATATAGGGAAAAGGATTATACAAATTCCAAAAATATCTAGTTTATTTAATTTGACTTTTCACCTCCAGTTCTTTTGTGTACTTGCTAAGTTTCATTCAGGTATTAGACCCTGAGGTGGCATTTGCTGTTTAACAGGCACAAACGCTACTGTGAGGCATCCACATCTGTCTCCAGGAGTACCTTGCTGTGATTAATGGGTTCCTACTCTCTTACTGGTTGCCCAGGAACTGGAATCAGTCTGCAGAATTCAGGGTCAGATGAGTCAAAGAAACTACCCACATCCACACAGGAAGTTCCTGCCTGGTAATGAAGTCAGGCCCCTCTGCCAAAGAATTACTCTCTCCACTAAATGACAGACTATCCTTTCCACCTGTTACCTTCGGCCCCAAACAGCTCACTTTCTTTTAATTTCATTTCACATTTATTGCAGAGTAATTTCTGTATTTCTGTTTTTCTACTTCACGTTTCTCTATGTTCTTCCAGCATCACCATTTTACTCTTCTGATTCTGAATTAGGAGGCTTTCATGCTACCTCTAACCCTGAAAAAGCCCCAAAAGATGCAAACTAGAAAGATGTTCCCTTTACAGCACTCAACACCACACGTGAAAAGATTCGATAAAGTTTACAATGTAATAGCAGAAGTAAGACTAATCTTCAAAATCTTCTTCTAGCAGATTAATATGTACATCATGGAAATGCTGGCAGCAACATGGCCTATGTTCTGGCTAATTAAAAAAGTATACAAGCTGAACAGAATTCTGGCAAGTCTTCAGGAGGATCGAGAGTGGCTGTTATTGTGGGGTTTATACAAGAGCTTAGAACTGGAGGAGAACATCTACTCATGATTAAATGGCCATGTGCACATCAGTGGGCTTTCTGCAAAATGGGGCATGCAATTCCTTTTTAAAAAATGGGAATCATCTTCAGCAAAAACTGCTAATCTTAGGGACATCACCACTTGTCACATGCATTAAAACCTAACCCTGGGCTTCTGAAAACAAAGCATTTCTGGACTTTGTTTTTTTAATTCAGTTAGGCAACAAAAGCAAAGACTCACTTTTGACAAGCCCTGTCCCCTTAAAAACACTCATCTTAAAATAACCTCCCAAAATCTCAAACCTCAAAACTCAAAGTGTATGTTGATTGCTGATGCAACAAAGTGGTCAATACCCAACTTTTTCAGATTTTTATAGCCTCTGGCCATGCAAAAAGACACACCTGCATCTGTGTAAAAATCTGAGCTTTCTGGCACTCTTCCAGACTAGGAGCAAATGCAGCCATCACATGTTCCTCTGTGCCAATCATCTGTACAATCTCTTGGTCACTCTCAACACCCATGGCCTAGGAAAAGAAGAAAAGACAGAAATAGCACAGGCTTTATGTTAACTCACTGACATTTGCTTATGCTAATTTGGCATTGTTTGTCTGCATTATTACGAAGCAAGAGCAAGTTCCTCTCTAAGAAACTGTGCCATCTGGCACTGGCAGCACACATTCTAGCTATGGAAGAACGTTAAATGAAAATCTTGATAAGCAAGAGGAACACACACTTTTCGGAGAGCCTTTTTTACTTCACTGAGAGGAGTTACATTCTGTGGGTTTTTTTCTTAAGAAAACAACTAAATACCAGGTAATAACAACCCTACGTTTGTAACAATGAAAACCAAGTCAGAAATTACAATGAATAAAGGAAGGTGAAATTTCTTAAAAGATTACACATGGTCTACACAATCGATTTCTCGAGCTCAGTTAACTGTGATGCAGCACGTCCTATGCGAGAAATGTTTACAATACCTCCTTCACAGCTCTTTGCACTTAGAAGATGACTTCACTGCACAACTCCACTTAAAAGCCGTTCTATTATTTCACTGATCCTTGGACACCTTGTTAGACTTTATATGGCGGAAAGAGCTTAATAAACTAAGAAAGCGCTTAAAAGATTTAGAAAAATCTCTCTCTCGGTAAGTGTTTCAAGGTGGCAGCCAGCAGTGAAGGCCTTTGTGGATTCCAGATGGTGCTAAAGCTCCCCCCATCACACATTTGCCTGGAGCTCTGCCGTATCAAGATATGGAATAACCTCACTAAACCTCTTCTGACTGAGTTATAATATGTTTCTCAGAACTCTGTGAGGAAGTTACGTTTGCATTCATATTATTCTTCAAACTGCCTGCCATAAAGACCATTGTAAATAACGGCCTCTGCAGAACCCAGCATTCTGGTTCTCATTAAAAACTGGCAGGGTCCCAAAAAGTCACATTTGCCTCAAAAACGCCTCAAAAATTGCCTTCATTGGGTGTCACTTCGCTTAACACCTAGCTAATGCTATCCCCTTGCAAAACTGTTGCTCTAATCATAAGTATCCAGCTTTTTTCTTTCATTTTTTCTTTCTTCCTAAAAGAAGAAATGGTTGGTTGAAATTCCTTTTTTAAAACTCTGTCTCTTCACCTTGTGGTTTATTAGAAATTAAAAGCAGTGCAAAAGTAGCACATTCCCGTAGCAGTGTGAGAAGAACGTTTCCCTTTTATTTCAAAGCACAGATCACGATTTCACCATCTTGGACAGACGTGAGTGCCAAATCAAGACGCAGTTACTTCACCAGATAAGAGTGTTTCATCGTAGTTTGTTTCCACTAAGTAGTTACCCCTCTGATCTCAAGGCTTTTTTCAGAACCAGAATTTGCCTATGTGATACCACTGTAGTTCAAATTTCTGTTTTTCAAATATTATTATGCTTCCTTGTCCTTTTAAATAAGTTCATTCAGTAGTTAAAAGAAATCTCAGTAGAGAAGTTAACAAAATCCCTCATGACCTGAGAGGCAGACTCATAAAAAAGCCTACAAAAGCATAAAAGTTTCACAACTGTCATTTTCTACATCTGTAGGACTTAATGTGTGACAAGCAAACCAGTTTAGGAACCCCAACTGGATTCATACAAATATTCCACTTAGCCTATAGAAAAACAAAATTTTATTAAGGAAATCATTGTGCCATTCTAGGCATATGTACCAAGAACACATTTATCTAAAGCACATCAAATGCAAGCTGATCAGATACCATCCTATTTCTGTCTACCAGGTTAATTTTAGCACGGCACGAGGTTCTGATAGTCATGCAAAAAGTGAACAAAACAAATGGGGAAAAAAAAAAGTCAACCTGCAGTTTTACTTCATCCATAAAAAAAAACCCAGAAAGGCACAGTAAATTCAAGAGGCCTCAATGATTTATTCTAATTTGATGAATTCTTTGATCAAAAGTCGGACAACAACAAGATGAGAACTGGACATATCTTTATGCCCATGTAGATTTTCTAGTTGAAGTCTGCAGCAGCCCTCTCAGTTCAGAATTCTGAATTTGTGTGTGGGAAAGCCCAGGATCTGCACCAAACAATATATGCTGTATGTTGTTAGGTAAGTGAAAATTGGGGGAAATTAATTTATGTGTTACGGCTAAATACTCAGGCAGATGACTGCAAAAGATGTGCTCATGCAACAGCCTAAAAGCAAACCCATTTATTCTCCTCTGTATTCTCAACAGTCAATGGAAGAGCTGCATACAGAAACCCACCTACAAGCAATACTAATGGGGCAAGCAACAGGCTCATACTGGTATCGAGAGATTTGTAATCTTAACACTTTCTTTTTTAGTAAATTTGTCCCTGACGTTGCACTTCTATAAAAACACCTAAAAACGTACTCCAGAATTAGCCTGTAACATGACTAGCAGAGTAACAAAATATTCCTGGGTTGTTGTTTGTGTTACAGAAACCCTGAGGACCTGCAAAGCAGGAACAGGCCCTGTGCTTAAAGTGCTCATGATCCCAGGACAAAGCCAAGGGAAAGGGAATTAACACAAAAGCAAAGCAGGAGAACTGCTGTCTTGTTTATTTTTGACTGGAAGGCAATGTCACAAAGGGCTAATTTTATGGGGTGGGAGGAGGTGTGGGGAGGAAGGAGACGTTGCAGAGGGATAACTTAACAGTAGCAGCAAAAGTATCAGGAAGGCGATGGTAAGCAGGCTGTTGAGGAGGGTGGTTGAAAGACTCCTATTCAATGGACATAAGACAGAGAAGTCAAAGCAAACATTCAGAATATTCAAACCATCCTGAGTTCAAGTGGGAGAAAGTGATCCAACCGAGGTCAACCACCTCCTAGGACCAAGGAGGCTCCTGCTGCCCAACCCATGAACGCGTGCGCACACACGTGTACGTATGAGAGACCGTGTATGAGAGAGCGCGAGCCCAGCTCTTCCTCCCCCAGCTCGTGCCTTAATGATGATGTCTAGGCGTTTCCATGGCACTTCCTCAGAATGTAGTCCTGCAGCCCATCAGGCTAAACTACAGAATGGAGACAGGCAGATGACTGGATTAAAAAGATGTCAGGGAAACTCAAGGTTGACATCACAGACAGAATTGGTCTGGCGCTTTCATAATTCAAAAGATACGTGCTATGAAACGGCAGCCATGGGAACCCGTAATTCTGCAGATCCAGTAAGACCATCAGTCAGCTGTTCCGCTAGAGCTGCTTCTTAACAGCTCCAAGACTAACACAGGTCTGTAAAAATGAAACTCGACCTGCTGTTCCAATCTTTTGCCGCAGGTCCTAGAGTAGCTCCTCATAACTCCCACATAAACTAAAGATACTTCATCTAGTGGTTCCGGTCATAAAGTTCAACTTCTAACAACCTTCAGTTTACTTGTAATTCTCTTCCTTCCTCATAGAGTTTTGGTGTGCTATACAACCTTCATTTACTTCAGCTCTCCGGAGTTAGTCAAGTCTGAAATCAAGACCATAAACCCAAGAGAAAAACAGCCCTTACCTTAAAACAGCTGCTAACTCCCTGCAATGTAGTGAGCTCTCTGAAAAAGCAGCGGCACCACTTCACATGCAATTCTGATGTTTTTCAGGACAGAGATGCCCTTAATTACCCCACAAATACTCCACACCTCCTCCAATGCTCATTGCTACCTAAAACTGTCCAAGCCTCCCAGATGAAGTGTGTGTAGCTCATAGCCTGATGTATTCAAAAAACCCACTACGCACAGTTCATACAGCCCTAAGATTTGTGCACAAATGACACATGGCTAAAGCAAAGGTCTCTTGGGGTTGCAAGCCAACTCAGGATGCATTAAATACTATTCTGGTTGCATTCGTATATTAACTAACGAAGCAGTGTTACACAGTAAGCAGGAAGCAAATTAGTTGTGTCTGTTTCCCATCACAAGGCAGTTAACAGCCCTTTAAAAATCTCAACAAATCATACTTTGGGGAAAAAACGGTCCAATCTATATCACTACCTCAAATCAAGAACTGCATTTAAATATATACAGGGGCTGCACAGCTGCTTCTGTCACTGAGGTTAGGGGAAAAAATCTTTAAGCTAGCATAGCAACACAGGACTAACAGCCCCACAGCTGAAGAGCAGACACTCTGAGTCTGTCCCAGAATAGTGCCAGGACTATGCCTTTTGTAGCCTATCAAATTTTAAGCCAGTTGTGGTCAACGTACTGAACTTCACAAAAGCACAACTACACGTTTGGCACAACTACCTGTAAAATCTCCAAATATGTCAATCACAAAGACCCCTATGGGTCTAGATGGCAGAAAAGCAGAGCAGCAGAACAAGGTCATTCAGGCTTGTAGTTTAGAAGAGACTACTGACAAGGATGAACTGCAAGACACCCCCCCTTTACGGTAACTCTGCACAGTCCAGTCCTCCCACCCATCCAGATCAAAGGACCTTTAGATGCACACTATTTTCACCCCTCCCCACAGCTCATGCACCTGGGTTTCCTTCCTCACCATGAAAGAAAGGATAAGGAACACAGTGTCTTAGAGTCTTCAAGTCTTGCCCTACCATGCACATCAGATGCGTCCACAACTCATGCCTGAAATACGAAAGTGCTCTTAGATTCTAGTTAAAGGAAGCTCTTCATGAATTTTAGGTCTCAGCTCTGTCAGTGGCTGATGTTTGTAATGCTCTCTACTTCACAGCCCTTGCTTTGGACAAATATGTTAAAATATGAGATATTAGTATACCTCCACTTTACAGTTGCAGGAACTTTAAATCCACATTAGATCATATATCTCTAATACCTGCCTTCTTCCCTATAAAGTTACAATGATTTTCTAGACCTGATCTACATCTTAAGTCATTTGCAGGAGCACTGAGCCATTCAAAGCAATAGAGACTAGAAAGACAGCTGAAAACCCAATCTACTCCCACTGACTCTCAGGTAGTCCCTGACAAGGCCCATGCACTGGGCCAACTATCAGTCATTTTCTAAGTTAAAACACAAGAGGTCTGTAAAACGCGGTTGCAGCTGGAATGCTAGTCTGGAAGGAAATACAGAGCACTGATTTTTGTCACCTCTTTTTCAGTTTATTTGTTAACTGGAAATTACACAAGCAGTCGCTACAGTAAAAGGTAAGGATGCAAAGGCAACCAAAACTTCAGACCTTAGTGCAACCTAACTTTGCCCCTTACAGATGCGTATCTCTACATTACAAGATGCAGAACACTCACTAGTGATGAGGAAGACCCATGCTCTGCACCCATGGCTTAGGTCTCAGCAGAAAGGAATCATTCTCCTTGCTTTTCCAACAAATTTCCTATGTATAATACTGCCACGTGAGAGAGTCGAGGCCACATGGGGATCCCCAAGTCATGGATTTTGCCATTTCAGGGCTACAGCATTTATAATCCTGCTTCTAGGAGTTAAATACAACAAATTAATACCGTGTTGCAGCAATGCCCAAATAAGAAATATCAGAGGCTGGCAACTGCCTAAAAATCCATTGAAAAGACTATCTGGGATTTTTAGTTTCCAGCTGGAGACTCATCAAAAGCAGACAGAAGATCCCTGAAGTTCACACGTCATTAAAGGAAAGGCAAAGAAAATGATCACTCGTGAGGACAGCTCAGTGCCAGTCAAGAATGGAACATTTGGAATAGTTCAAATGGGTGCAGCTAATTTGCAACTGGATTAAATCAATATAAATCTTTGAAAAGCACTAGGGCCAAAAGCTTCTAACAACTGTAAGCCTTTATTCAATAAATGAAAAATTATGCAATGTTATCTAGAATATAAAAGATGCATATAGGTAAGGGGATAATTATAGCAAACACCGTCAGAAATCGATCAAATAGTCAGTATAATGCTACTTAAAAAAAAAATCAAACCAACTACCTTCACAGACTTAATAACCCAAAGCAGTTACTCTTCTGTGAGCAGGTATTTATCTATACCAGCAGGGGGTGACAAAATATAATCAAAATGCCTAAGTGAAGGTGGAATTCAGCTGTTCCATTTTCCAGCAAATGCATTAAGAGCCACATTAATACTTTCTTGCAGCAGAAAAGTTGTGGGCTTAATTCTGACGCTTTTATATGCATTTCCGTCCACAAATAATTTCTCAACCTCCTTTAATACTGGTCACTAAAATTAGATGATCCCCTCCAACTACACGAAGAGATTAGGTTAATCAGAGGTAAGAGCCATTTCTCAAATCTAAAACCAACTATTAAACCATTTTCTAATACCGAAACAAAAGCACTTCCTACAAGAAAACCAATTCTTACAACTCTCAGTCAGCCAAAGAGCTGTGGTAATGCAAAAAAGCCTGTAGTTGCAACCCCAAGGAAGCAGCATAGCAGGCACAAGTATTTGGATGCCGTGAGCAACTGCTGCCCTCTCCCGGCAATTTATTGCCAGGATTACCACCTCCCCCCCAAACTTTCTGTGCTGCAAACCGAAAAAGGAGCTGTAGGATTTACTTCTGGGGGCTGCTAGATCCAGTCAGAGGAAGTGAGCTCAAGTTTTGCCAGGGGAGGTTTAGGTTGGATATTGGGAAAAATTTCTTTACTGGAAGAGTGGCGAAGCATCGGAACAGGCTGCTCAGAGAAGTGGTGGAGTCACCATTCCTGGGCGTGTTAAAAACCCATGTAGACATGGCACTTAGTTTACCAGTTGTGGTAATGTTGGGTTGATGGTTGGCCTTGATGATCTTAGAGGTATTTTCCAGTCTTAATGATTCTCTGATTTTTGTGCCCCAAGTCCCCTTCCCTGTGAACAGTGCCTCCAAGACCGCTGCCCAGTTTCCTTCTGCACACACACTGCACCAGGCTACACACTCAAAGGCAGCAGCGAAGCCTGTAGGACAAGAAGGAGGTACCGGCTGTTCGGAAGACAGGTCTTGGCCAAAGGTCTGGCTGTGCCCTGCTGTCTTCTCCAGCAGCTGTACAGTACACGTCCACCCACCACCTTTACTGGCTGCAGGCCAAGTGTTAAATACCACAGACAGATGGGCTACCAGCCTGCTTCCAGTCCTGTTAGGCAGCGAGGCAGCAATCATCCTTACGCCTTCACTTGTGTGTGCCCCTGGGTGAATTAAAATGAAAGAGGGAAGCAGAGAGTGAAACAAAGCGGTTTGGGCAGTGTCACAGGCAATGACAGCCAAGGCATAACACTGCCACCAGCTCAGCTGGCAGGGCAAATGCTCCCCAATTCTCCCCCAGAATCGGGTGGATGCCTCTCCCAGCCCTTTATCAGTCCTGCCAGAGATTACTTCAAAGCTACAAAGCCTGTCCCTGCACTTTAGATACTGGCAAGTGTTTGCAAATCAGCCAGGGATTCTGAAGTACTGTGAGGCAGAGCTAACTCAGGGGAACGAAGTAAATTGCCAAGAAATGCAAGCAGCTCTAGCAACCTTAAAAGATTTAGGAACAGGCCTATGAGTTGCAAGACTTTCCCAAAGGCTCAGTTTTGTTTGTGACTATGACTGAAAGTCAGGAATAATGAGCTCATGGCTATGGCAAGTCCCCAGATCTGAAACAAAGGGCACTGAGCTACTCAGCAGCCCACAGGTTGGAGGTGGGGGTGACCAAAACCAGAAACAAAGACCCTTACACACAAGTTTGCAACATAGCTCATAACAAAAGAAAAGAAAACTTTCTGTAGCAGCAGGAGCACAGGCAGCCATGCAGAGGGACCTTACAAAGCAATAAGGGGGTAGGCAGGTGCTTCTTCTCCTTTTTGCTGTACAGTGAGGATGACTTCCCAGGTCAAAAAAAAAGCTTGCACTTCCTAAGCCCTGCCTTGTACTCTCTAAGCAGCTGAGAGATGCTGCTGATCTTCATTCTTGAACTACACCACTGCCTTTTTTCTTGATTTGTTTTCAATGGTTTTTTCCAAAACAACAGTTATATTACCTTAAATATGATAGCAATGGGAATATCTTCTGACAAAGTGTTGTGCCTCAGGTAAAATCTTCCTTGCTTCACAACCATATTTGTTCTGCTCTTCTTCTCATGAGTTGAACTGAAGTTGAAAAGAAAATACATTATGTCCAACAGAAAGTTTGCACTGACACTCCTAGAATCTTCTGTATAAAACTTATTAAGCTTGATCAATCTTTCATTTGAACTAATCCCACTTTCTCCTCTTCTAAAAATTACGTTAAAAGAGCCAAACCCACTCCGCAACTCCAAGGTAATAGGATATTATTACTCTGTGATAAAACCCTACAGTGATGGGTTAGGTCAATACTGAACTTAAGCAAGTAGATGCCTGTACTTTTCAAAATCATCTTTGCGTGCTTTTATCATCAATTTGGATGTAACCAGCAAGGTCAAGCTGTGCACAAGTACTGTGGCAACAATAGCTATGAGATAACAGTACTTTGTGTTGTACATTTAACCTCATCTAGGTTTACTGTGGAACAGTAAAGGAGCTAAAAGAGATGTGTGAGAGGCCTCTGGGTAAGAAAAAAAGTCCTCACCCTGAACAGCGACAAGCACTGTATAATACCAGCATGCAGCTTAAAAACAAAACCAAAAGGCAAACAAAATATAAATAAAACTCATTCCAGGAGGAAAGACCAGATTTTTATTACCTTGCCTTTTTCTGTAATTTATGTAGTACTCAAAATATTTTTTTCCCCTTCCCAATTGCCTTTAAGAGCTTTTACAACCATTTGATTTAGAGAGTCAGTCAAAAGGTTACATTCATGTTACTTGCTGCAAAATCTGACCTAACACCACCAACTAGGAAGTGTACTTTGTTACCTTAAAAAACAGAACTTGCTTTTCCTAGTCTGGGACTAATCCTGAGCAACTCCCACTGATTTTTATGAGAATATTCTACTAACTGATTTTGAGATTGATGTTTTAGCACACTAAATGACAGCAGCAAGACAGGGGCACTGAGTGTCTATAGCTTTTTTCTGATAAACTATACTAGGAAGAAAACTACACAGCTACTTTAACTACAATGAACTTCTAAAGCTTTGGTTTTATCTTTTTTTATGTAACTGCAGGCATTTACCACACCTGGTAACAGAAGCGCCAACCGTGCCTTTTCTGTCAGCTTCCACAATGATTCTGTTTTTGGATAACTGCTCTTGAATAAGAATGACTTTCTCTACACCTTTAACAATGAAATAGCCACCTATTCAATAGAAAAGAAAGATTTTGCATGTCAGTACCCTGGCACCTTCAATATGCCTTTGAATATAAATTATCAGAAAGTAAACAGTAAGTATACAAAGGACAAAACAGGAAAGTAAATTCTCCCTTAAAAGAGTAAAGAACAAACTTTGTGTGGAACCTATAATAACTAAGAAAATGTTACACTACACTAAATACAAAGTATTTGGGATCTAAGACATTATTTGGGAACAGTGAAAACTAATAGGCAGACTAAAAACTGCAAAGCTGTAAAAAATCCCCAAACCTGTAACGTAACCATAATTACTAAAATATGATACAGAATTGTTAGTTCTTAGGTAAAAATATTGCCTGTAAAAAGAGTATATCACAGGGGAAAAGAACTAGCTTTTTCAGATGCTTAGTATCAAATAAGAGAATAAGAGAATTTCTCCAGCAGCGAGAAATTTCTTCTGCATTACTTTAAAAAATGTACTTTAATGCCCTTGTCGTATCCAAGACTATTTAAGGGACCTGCATATGAGCCATGTCAGACTCTTCTCTTAAATTATATCGACTTATTAATGCTCGTCCAGTATAGCACATCATGTCACTGTATCTTGCCACCACCAGCCAGCACAGCACTTCACAGTGCTTGCTTCAAAGACAGGGTAAAATCCAAAGAAGTCGCTTGTTATAAGCCTTCAGCTCCAGTCTACATTTCAAATCTTATCATGGAACACTTACTACTTGCTTTACCAAAGGCAGAAAATGAGAGTTCCTGCTCTGGAGGACACTGTTATATTCCATGCTCCCCAATCCACTTAGTTTTCATAAAAGAACTCCATCTCTGTTCCTATGTAACACGTCACCGTACAAAACTATATACACTTCTCACCTTTTTCAAAATTTTGCTGTATTGTTTTTGTGGCTGAAAACTCTGTCTGCAAATACAAACATTCCATCCTGTCAACCATTTCTCACTATTTTCCAAAGCCTGCCTATTTCTTTTAGTTACAAGCAAACAGCTGAGAAGTTCCCACAATGATTTCACCATGGCAGGGAACATACCAGTGGAGTACTTCCTTACTGAAAAAGATTTAAAATGAAAAGCAGAGTGGGGAAAACAAACAAAAAAGAAAATGAGTGCACATGTACCTGGATCCAAAGGACATTCGTTAAGTTTAGCAAATTCTGCTGGAGTTTTCCCAGTAAGAACGCAGTTGGAGCTACGCAGCATTATAGGCATTCTGCAAGAAAATCAGTTACACTTTTACTTTAGATTCAGACAGAATAATATGAATAGTCAAATTCAGGGGAAAAAAAAGCTAAACAAACTGCGGAAAACACGGCTAAAGCAATTAGAACGTATGCAAGCTATGAACAATAGGTTTTCCTTTAATCTCAAGTTATTCCACCGAACATGTAGTTTGAAAAGAGAGATCCGAAACTGGACATCTACTGGCAGAAACTGTAAACTTCCTAATGAATTTTTATGCAACTACTGTAGGCATCCACGACAAGCACAGCCGTCAAGGCCAATGATTACCAGCGCAAAGACTCCTAGTTCCCCAAACCAGGACAGCCTGCACTGAAGAATATGCCATTTGCAGACCCACTGTTAACAGTTTTAATCCAAAAAAGCTACTTGAGACCTGATTTCCCCCACAGCAATCTCACCTTATGGCTGCAATATGCCTCTAATACGTAACTTAGGAATGAAGTTTCCCTAGCAGTAGCTCTGGTTTCTCTGGTGTCTTAGCGCAGAAGTCTGTGGCAAGTAGTCTCTGAAGCAACATGAAGTGGTGGAAAAACGTTCCAAGAACAGATAGAGAGTTCCAAGACAGACTGAGAGAGTTGGGGCTGTTCAGTCTGCAGAAAAGAAGGCTCCGAGGAGACCTTATTGTGGCCTTCCAGTATCTGAAGGGGGCCTACAAGAAAGCTGGTGAGGGGCTTTTTAGGATGTCGGGTAGTGGTAGGACTAGAGGGAATGGATTAAAACTAGAGATGGATCAGATGGGACGTCAGGAAGAAGTTCTTCCCCATGAGGGTGGTGAGACACTGGCACAGGTTGCCCAGAGAGGTGGTGGAAGCCCCATCCCTGGAAGTTTTTAAGGTCAGGCTGGATGCAGCTCTGGGCAACCTGGTCTAGTGGGGGATGTCCCTGCACATGGCAGGGGGGTTTGGAACTAGATGATCTTTAAGGTCCCTTCCAATTCTGGCAATTCTATGATTCTATGAAATAAAAAACAGATTCTATGCTTAAGGAGGGGAAAAAAAAGGGATACTAAAGACGTGCAGGCTGGATAAAAGGCAAAACTTCTTTGCCATGAAGCCAGTGAAAGCGGGACAAGCTGCATGGAGAAGGTGGGCGGTCTCCATCCACGCAGGTCTTCAAGACGTGACAGGACAAAGTGCTGAGCAACCTGGTCTGATCACAGAGCTGACCTCATTCTGAGCAGGAGGTTGTACTAGAGACATCCCGGGGTCTCTTCCAGTCTGAATCATTCTATTCATCCCTGTGATGAAGTCAGGGAATATTCACGTTCCCTTGATTTTCTGTGTTTAGGCTGCAGTCCTACTAGAATTTGGCTTATTCAAGAACTAACCAACAATGACTTTGCAGTTATTATTAAAAAGTCTACTTTTATAGTCAGCTTCATAATGTACCTTTCTGCACATTGGATTTTGAAAATTTTTGAAAAAGAGCATATTTTACTCCCAAAGAAAAAGCTGCCTTTTGCACAAGATAAAAAAAGCTTATGTCTACATCTACCAAAAGACCTCCATGCCCTTTAGAATCTCTTCTACAAGAGCAAACTTTTGATTCAGTTTGCAGAATTTCACTCCTTGGTGGAGCCTTTGTAACACCTTAGTTCCAGGCGTTGCTCAAGAGATATTTTGACAAAATTTATCCATGAGTTCTACTATACAAATAGAGATATTTCATTCAAAATCCATACAACAAAAATAGTTTTAGGCAGCTCTTGCTAACATAGGTATGTTTCTTTTATTAAAATCTTATCAATTAGTTTAATTTCTAGGTAATTTTCATATTCTTGTATCTTAAAAGAAAACTAATTAACTGAAAATTCTGTATTTTTTAAGGGGATAAAAAGTTATTTTGTCACTACAGTGCTCTATACAGTTAAACTACTTGCTTCAGCCATTTTACTGAGGAAGTGTTTTGTAGAGGCAAGAAGCTTCATATGACAAACATACTCTTGTATCACACACACAGTAAGTCTAAGGCATTGGCTGACCAGTTGACACAAGGACACTCAAAACATAAATGCCATCACTGAAAACTCCTGTGAAATAGTTGTCACTGTTTCATTTTTTTATTAGTATTTTTATTTATTTTATATATCTTTTAAAGTACTGCCTTTTGTATACAAATTGATAGTGTTTGGGTGAAAATGTGCATTTACTTAAACTTCTTTCTTTGACTACAGCACATACCATGAAGTAATTCAAAGGGCTCAAATTTAGATGGTCTTCTAAAAACTTTTCTTAAGAAATTACTTAGAACAATAAACTGTTAGTACAGCTACAGAAGCTTGGTTTAGTAAATGCATTGCCGCGTATCCTGTTCTACCGACAGAGCTCAAGTTTGGTGGCTTTTTCTATATGAAAGCTTAAAATTTCACTACAAGACATGCAGCTCCTTATATATCTATCTTCTCTTTCCTGCCAGTGTTCCACCTTTGGTAAGATACACAGTCATACAGTAAACGATCTCTGTAAGGCACTGACCTTTCAAGCCAGCAGAGCTGGTCTTTAAGAAACCCCATCTACAAAAGACAGACATCTTTATTGCCTATAAAATAGAATTTTTTTTTCAATAAAGGCTAGAACTACCAGGTATTTTGCCTTCTTGGTATGGTTAAGAGCTTGTTTTTTCTCCCTAAGCCACACTATTTTTTCTTTAAGAAAAAGAAAACAAAATACTAATAACCTCAAGCCTTTAGAAAAACAAAACTAATCAAAAGTCCTGAACATTTGTCCACAAAGCTCAGCCTTGGCTCTAAACCAAACTAATTTCAAATGAGAGTTTAATCTCGTGCAGAAGAACTAATGCTTGCTTTACTGGTTTTTACCATCCATCTTCCACAGACACATCTCTACATATCATGTATAAAAGACTGAGTAATCTGATATGATTATTATAATTTTGCAATAATGTGACTTGTCACTCCAGTATTCTTTCCTGTGTTTCCCTCTTTGGTTTTATATCAATACAAACACAGACAACATCCACCCTTCTTTGGAAGGAGATAGATTTCCAGAAACTTTGCAAAACAAAATCTTAGAACTTAACAACCACATCCTGTAGAGCTGTTCATCAAGATTTGCAGGCTCACCGTTTCTTTTAAGAAGGCAGAAAGGTTAGCCCATATTTATTTTGCAGCAAAACCTCTTTCCAACACAGCAGCAAATAAAAACTAATACCAGAAGCTCAACATTTGGTATCTTACCTGCCAATGGGTAATGCATTGCGGATGATCCTCTGGCTACCTCGTGTATATTCGATGTCCACTGTAATCGGGGCAGAGTAAGTCATGTCTCTCAGGCGGCACTAAAAGGAGAACAGTTACGTGGTTAAAGTTGGCTGACAAGCTGAAGAGTCTCTCTTAAAACATCCCGGGCTTGCCCTGTCTCCTCTAAGTGCTCACAAAGAAATCAAGCACAGCGAAGCTTGACCAAGCTCTTCATGGGACCTGGACCATGTTTGACAGTCTCCCGTTTAAATCAAACACCCCAAAAACCAAATAAAACTACCGTGACATTTCAAAAGTGGCCAGTCAACCTGCGTCTTCAGAGGACAGTGCTGCAGAGCATAAACTTCTAAATCTTTTACGTAAACAATCAGGCCTTATCAGTAGAGGTGACACAAAGACCATGTGTCAAGACTATGCCACAAGCTCCGAGAGCAGTGCTCAGCTCAGGGACATTTCTATATGAAGACTCTCAACAGCTGTAGAGTTTTGTTGTCATATAAAATTTGATAGAAGGGAAACCCACGACAGTAAGATTGACACTGCACTACTTTATTAATATAATGATCAAATCTGTGTGGTATCATTTCTAAAGATGATGTACAGTATTGCTGCAAAGATTCCCAGCTTTTGTTTGCCAATTCCTCAGAGAGCAAGAGAAGCAGGATATACATAACTAGGACATCATACAGCTCAAGGCTCAATCATTTCCAATCCACTCTGTCTGGTCTGCTCTCCCCAGCCTCCCTCTATAACTCGGTTGCCAGCCCTTAAGCTACTGTGTAACTTCATGCAAGATAAGGTTTATTGCATGGACTTAGTGCAACAAAGCAACTCACAGCACATCTTTCGTGACCTCGTTGAACATTCCGTACCTTTGAGCTCCAGGATTATACATTTATCAGTATTCAGATGTGTACATTTACACTTCTATAGTCTTTCAATGTATTGATTAGGCATTAAAAAAAGGGAATGAAGATTGTGCTGTACAGTGAAAATGCAACTGTATGGAAAAATATCCCTTAAGAATCACTGCTAAGTGTATGCTCCTTCTCTTCCCATTAAAAGGTAAACCACTTCTCTAGTAACAAAACACTGATGGGCACCAGCAGTTTTCAAGCTGTGACTTGTAGGAAACTAAGTCCCATTGTGCTCCCAGCAACTTCATCAAATTTAAAAGCAACTGAGAATATTTCCATTTTCTAATTACTCTACATTCATTCATCTGTATGAATAGTTCATGAAACTCCCATAAGACTGTGTGACAAGTCAGACAGCTTCATTAGTATTACTTCGGGAAGAAAAGGCTTTAGGATTCTTCATGAGTGCTTTGTCCACACAAGACACAGACATAAAAGAAAAATTACACAGTGTAATATTCCACCACTTCTATTTTCGTATCACCATCCTTTAGGTAACTTCTCCTCACATTAGACACCTAGAGGTAACAGACAGGCATGACTCGAAGATCAAGGAAACCAAGGACATAAAACCTCCCAAATATGGTTGAAAATAGGCAAAATACTCAGAACTTTATGAAAATCTGATGATTTTAGGTGCCTTTGGGAAGGAATTTTATAAGCCTCTAACAAAGAAATGTAACATAATACTTTTAAGTATCAAATCTGGTTGGTTGGTTGGGTTGTTTTTTTTTAATTGCACCTCTAGTTTGACCAGATCAGTAGCCTATTTAAGAAAATACCTATGGCCTTCGCATGTGCCTAACACACACACACACACACACAAAAGATAAATTATGCACTAGTATTAAAAATCAATGAGGATATACTTAAGATACAAGAGTAGGTTATTCTAAATTCAATGTCAATATGCTCTGTGAAGCATTTATTTTGCCCTCTTCTGCATGTATAGTCACTTTAGTTATAAAGCAAGCAAGCATTTTAATACCTGGATTCTGGGACACAAGTTACTGGCCACAAATCGTTTTTCACGTGCAACTTCATTCATATACAAAAAATGTCTCCCATTGCATTTTGTGCACATTCATATGTTAACATACCTACTGTTAGCTACACATCTGTGAGATTGCATTACATCTAATTGCAATGTTAATGGTTCGTTATTGGTCTTACTTAAAATCTTTTCATCAAATTAAATGAGATTTAAGTGAGGTCACTGGAGACAGAAGCGTGGCTACGCCCAAGAGGCAACCACTAGATGGCTTGTTTTTACAGAATTTCTCCAAAGCAGAGAACGCGCTTCATGACAGAGCCCAAAGCGTGCAACACACACTACATTAAAAAAAACCTGCAATCCAACTTCAAGTATCAAGTGTATACAGCAAAGAAAAAAGCAGTAGATGTGTGAACTGATTTATTAGCCTGTATGTAGGTTAAACGAGTGCAAGTTACAAGTTCAGTTCCCATTCTGAGGTCAAAAAGAAGTTGTCAGTACCTCCACTGCAGTGTATAAAACTCAAAGCACACCAACAGGAGAGGAATACTTTGTTCCCGTGCAATCTCCTGAAAGGCTTTAGATACCTGGAAGCAATGCTAAAAGGTCCAAATCTTATCTTAGTTATAGCTTTCTTGTACATACAGAAGTTATCTTATATCCTGCCAAAAGCAACAGACTCTAATTTCACGGCAGCATCTGTTCTCCAACATGCATCTTTATTCCAGGATTATTCAATCCACTCATTAACCTATATGCTTACAGCAACGGAAAGAAGTTAAATATCACAGAATCACAGAATGTGTTGGGTTGGAAGGGACCTTTAATGGTTGTCTAGTCTGACCTTCCTGCAGTGAGCCGGGACATCTTTAATTAGATCAGGTTGCTCAGAGCCTTGTCCAGCCTGGCCTTGAATGTCTCCAGGGATGGGGCTTCCACCACCTCTCTGGGCAACCTGTGCCAGAGTCTCACCACCCTCAGAGTAAAGAGCTTCTTCATAATGTCTAATGTAAATCTACCCTGCTTTAGCCTAAAACCATTACCTCTCGTCCTAACGCTACACACATTTGTAAACAGTCCCTTCCCAGCTTTCTTGGAGGTCCCTTTCAGGTATTGGAAGGCAGCTACTGAAGGTTAATGTTCCTCTGCAGTTTCTTATAACAATTTCGATCTGCTGCTCAAAGCTTCCATGTTTGCTTCTCACTTATACTTAAAATGTATGAGCAAAATAGAGATATGTTCCCCAAGAAGACTGGGGAGGGAAAAGGAGACTGAAGTGACCTACAGTGCAGACAGTAGTAATGCTAATAATAAAAAGAAGTTAATAAAATATCAAAGAACACTACATTGTAGTGCGAGGACTTGAGAGACACAAGATAAGCAAGAGAAGTTCTTTTCACTACTTTCATGGAAATCCACTCAAATACAGCTACCATGGAACACTGAACACAGCTATTCACATATCAGAAAAAAAAAAAAAATTACACAATTTTTAAATCTCTAGAGGCTTCTTTCTACAGTGAAGTGGTGTGCAAAGTGCCACCTAACGCAACACACACGTAGTCAAAATGAAATTATATGCAGCCACTACCCAAGACATTCCCTAGATGAAACAAACCATCAAGACAGATGCAAACATTAATACCTCATGAGGTGATACAGGTCGTGTCACATTGAAGCTTTCTTCCACATCTGGAGTACCCACATAGATATTGAGGTATCTGTAATACAAACAGTTCCCAAATGGGTCATGAGCCAAATATTTTCAGGCAACCTGGAGGAAGAAAAATTCTGCATATACTGAAAAACAAAGTTACTTCGATGAACATAGGTTGATTAATAGTGACCAATGACATTCCCAAAATACCTGACTGTAACTGAGCTGTGTTCAAGCTAAATTTAAACTGCATATGCAGTAAACCCCAAATTACCTTTGCAAATAAACAAAAAGAAACTCCCATCTGACACCCAAGATTACTAAACTACAGAAAAATGGCACCATAAGATACTGTTAACAGCTCACTATTAAGTCTGCTTTACGTGATTACTCTTTAAATCTCACCATGCTCCAAAAAAGAGAGAATTCATGGAAAATACTCTCTTGATTTATACCTACACAGGTGCCTATAAACATTTCATAGCCAAAACCAAACCCATGAGACAGTACACGTGCTTCTACTGATATGGAAGTCATTTCATGCTTACTTCAAGTACCACATTGGGTCAGCATCACTTGTAACTTTTTCGTTGGCCTTCATGATTTTCTTTATCTGGAGGGGGGGAAAAATAAAATAAAATAGAGTCATATGCCTTTTCTGAGTACTAAGAGCCACCCTCTTCCCACCAAGAAAGCATACCTCTACATTGATGAAATAGTTGAATGAGTCTATGTGTTGTTTCACAAGTCCTTTCACCTGGAAAACACATGCATGCAGCAAATAAAATTAGCTTCAGTGACATTAATCATACAGGGCAGAAATATAAGATATAAGCATTTATGAGTGCTTTTGGATCAGTGCAAAATTCTTTCAGTTGACAAACTCCTGAGAAGCACCAAGACAACCAGTCTGGTTCTACACTGTACATTTCCAGGTTTACAGCATAGCTGCCATTGTTCTTGGGAATCAAAAAAGTAACTGTACAAAGTAAACATCCAATAGACTCTGAAATTCATACAAACAAACAAGAACCATAGCAAGTCACAATATTTTATCAATTTGTGGTTATTTTGAAATTATTTTAATAATTTACAGTATAATTAACCATGTGTCCCTAAGAAGAGAAGCTGGCATAAAGAAGAATGAGAGTGAGTGGCAATAAGACAGGGGAGACAGAACAGAAGCAGGGTACGAAAAAGAAAAGTTAATAATCATGAAAATAGGTACAGGAGGGCAGGACACTCATAAGAAATCTGAACTTGATTTGTAGACAGGAAGAGAGAGAACATGCTCAGGGGTAACATCACACCCAATAAATAGTACCCCATTGCCTTAGGAAATTAGTTGATACAGTACATTTCAAGGAGTTAAGTTTAAGGTGTTTAGAGCAATCAGAAGGGGAGTTTATACTAAGTACAATGATCTGGAATCAAAGAAAAAAAGCAAGACTTTGGCTTGAAGGAATACTAAGAGAAGTATTCTTTTTTTTTAATAGCTCGGCACTTGCAGAAATAAAAGATGTAACTACCCCAATCACAGTGCAAAACCCAGCCTTGAAAAGGAAACAGTGCCAGCTGATACTGAGACACATGCTTATATGCTCACAGAGAACTTTAAGCTTTGGAACATCCCATGACAACTCACATGTTACAAGACTTGTAACTTCATATGGAA
Organism: Apaloderma vittatum; assembly: GCF_000703405.1. Taxonomy (NCBI): domain Eukaryota; kingdom Metazoa; phylum Chordata; class Aves; order Trogoniformes; family Trogonidae; genus Apaloderma; species Apaloderma vittatum. The sequence continues at coordinate 30,835 of NW_009714640.1, forward strand.
AACAGATGCATTTACATAGTTCGCGTGACAGGCAATCATTAGTTTTGAAATTATTAGAAAGAAATGGGAAACTTAGGATGACAAATCCAGCTGCTCAGTGAAGCCTCCAGGGGTTAAGACAAAGCAGGAACAACTCCAGAGCAAAATTCTTTAGGTAAGAGTTTCTTTAAGTGACAAAAACATTGCACACCATAGGATACAGGCAAGAAAAGAATATGGGTTTACTAGTGTCTAGAAATCAGGCTGGTAGTTCTCTCCATTTTATTGTGAACTTTACTGAAAGAAAATTCCACTATAGCAACCATAATGCACAACATCAGCTTTGTGTAACTGTATCACTGCTGGCATAAATAACCCAACACGCAACAAAAAGGCCAGACCACCATTAGCAGCCTGAACGTAAAGGGCTCACCAGCTGGAAATAATGTGGGATGGACACACTTGGCATAAAGCACACAGTAAATCGCACTGCACAGTCAAGCAGCCCTCTCTTTTTCACAGTCACAAGAATTCAGACAGTATCACTAGCTCACGCTCATGAGGGAAGTTCAGTTGCTGGGAGAGACGCAGGAACAGGATTCCTTAGAGCCCTGAAGCAGCTTCACAGCTCTGAACCAGAGCTAAAACATACACCACCCGTAACCAATTTTTCAATGTTGTTTTCTTGCCTTGACCAGACACTCAAGGGTGCAGGAAAAAGAGAAATGCAGGTACTGAAACTGGGAAAGAAAGGAACTAACTAAGTGAGGCTGGAAAGAACCCTGCTGAAGAGGGTAACATTTCTGAGAGTGATGATGGGTGCAGAGGTGGCTGCAATTCCCTGAAGGTACCTATGACCATCGCAGGCTTTACCTGCCATCTTTATGACACAATTTTCACTACTGTCTTTCTCCTCCCTCACCTCCAAATGTTTGTTAAGCTTGTTATTACATCCAATGGCATTTTATGTAGACCTGTGTCTTCACCTAATATCAGATTATATGAGTAGCACTGAAATTTAAATACTAGCAATCTTTGAGCTCAGTCAAGCTCTGACTTCATGAGGGAAGATACACATAACTTCACGCCTTTGCAGAATCCGGATCTGAGGTTATATGCTTCCTATAAAAAAAAACAACTACAAACCTAACACCACAGTCTTATACTGAGATCATAAATAGGGTGTCGGAGTAACAGTAAAAAGAGTAAAATAATCTGGAAACATTATATAAACACATTGTTCATTGAGAATAGCCACAAAAAAATGCAAACTTCTAAAAGGATACCTCCACAAAACAATCTGTAAATTAATCAAGACACCAATTGATATAACAACTTTGTCCAAAAGTGCACGGAACAAAAAAAAAAAAGGAAAAATCCGCACAGAAGAGGAGGACTAGTATTCTGGAAAACAGCAAAAGCTAGAAGAGAGGAATGTAAAATTAGAAAGGAGATGAAGTCTTTGTGCTATGAAATGAGTGCATAACACTAACCTTTAGAAATGCTGGAAGAAGTCTCCATTTTTCCTGAAAAGAAACAAAGAGTTTAAAATATTTTTCCAAAGGGTGACTATATATCTAAGATGCTTGAACTTTTGGGGTTTTTTTTGATTATCATTTTAAAACAGTAACATAATACAAAATCCGATGCATCTAGGAAAAAAAAAATACTGTCCGAAGCAACCTAGATGAGTAAAAACAAAACAGGAAGATGACCTGGATCATCTTAGCAAGCCAAGTGTGCTCTGCAGTATTTACTCAGGCCACAACTGGACACTGTCTCTTCTAAAGGCAACTTATGTGAAAATAAGCATTTCTTAGAGAATTCCTTATTACTACATCCTCATTTAAGAACAACTTTTTTTGTCTTATTAAAACTGTAAATTACATTTCTAGCAAGGGAAGACTTGCTACAACTTTTACTTTACAAAACAGATGCAAGAATCTCAGTCATAGGAGCAGCAGTAGCAGGAGTAAGTCTCTGCAAAACCTACCAGTACCTTAACTCCTGCAAAGACTTAGTAAAACGATCTAAACAAAGTACCAACATGGGTAAGTATATCAGAGTTCCTATAAACTTGTCCCTGTTTCTATTCACAGAATCACAGAATGTTAGGGGATGGAAGGGACCTTGAAAGATCATCTAGTCCACGCCCCCTGCCAGAGCAGGATCACCTACAGTAGGTCACACAGGAACACATCCAGGCGGGTTTTGAATGTCTCCAGAGAAGGAGACTCCACAACCTCCCCGGGCAGCCTGTGCCAGTGCTCTGGCACCCTCACAGGGAAAAAGTTTTTCCTAACATTTTTGTGGAACCTTCTGTGTTCCAGCTTGTGCCCATTGCCCCTTGTCCTGCCATTGGACATCACTGAGAAGAGCCTGGCTCTGTCCT
>NW_009714640.1:33448-33768 GCF_000703405.1 Apaloderma vittatum
CCCCCCCTCCTAGCCCCTCCCCTTCTAATGCACCCCAGCATGCCATTGGCCTTCTTGGCCAATCTTTAATGATCACAGGGCACGTTGCATCAGCCCCACCTTCTACCCCGGTGGCACGGGGGGCCCACCTCAGATTTGGGATCAGAGATGCTAGTGGGAAGTAAAGGTGAAGAGGAGCAGACAACACAGAATGAGGCTGCATCACTTTGCTCCCGAAGAGAACAGGCCATGATATTCACGGAGCATCAGCATCTCGTAAATTTAGTCTGACATTCAGCATTTAGGAGCACAGGGCAATGCTGTAGCTGTGGTGTAACGCT
>NW_009714641.1:0-2859 GCF_000703405.1 Apaloderma vittatum
CATAAATATATATTAAAAATATATAAATAGTGTTCTGCTGCCCTCGAAGAACTTCTCAGGTCACATACACGTCTTTTGTGTGCGCGGGCTAGATAATCATATAGCTACATGTGGGTTATTCTGGGGCACAGCAACTATCTCAAGGCCCTTCCCTAATGACATGGTCATTGTAATTCTTCAAGGCGATCATGCTGAAATGACACCTTATTTTTAGGTTTTTTCGGCATGCAATTTATGCACATCATACCTGAGGTTAATTTTCCCGCTGGCTGATGGTGATATCTGAGCAGACTGCCCTTTTCCTATCAATCCAAGTTTTTATTTTGGGACTTTCTGGAGCAAAATATGCTGAACTTTTCTAAACAGATCAATTTGTCTCATGAGTTATTACTGGAAGAAGGTGATAATTGTTTTATCAATACAAGACACACTCAGTTGCATTTCAAGTACCTTCGAAGCTAGCTGTCTGATCACACTCTCAGGCAGCTTTGGTTATTGTTTGTGTTTGATTTTGGCACTTGGTGAGTTATTAGTGAGAGATATATAATACTGAGTAACTTCCTCTGCTTAGGAGTCACTGGGCTTAAGTTCTCTGAGAAGCAAAGGAGAAAGCTGGCAGATAGCTGATGATACTCTGCTGTTTCCCTCACCCATCCACCTTCATCGCAGATTTGCACGCTTGGCAGAACTGATTGGTTTTTTTCCTTTCATGAGGTAAAATCTTGATATCACTCTTGATTTTTTCCCAGAGACTTGTCTTGGCAGGGGCCTTTTTCTAAAGACTTCTCACTAGGTAGTAGCTGGGCTTCCATGAAGTGCCAAAACAATTGCCTTAAGTCAGTCTTTGTTTGTTACAGCAGCAATTATGCTAGTGAAAGCAAAATGTTCCATCCTTTGACCCAAAATCGTGGTCTTTGAGGGCATAACCAATGTATCCATTTGGAAAACTTCCAGGTATTACTCTGCTATTTGTCTGTATGTTCGTGCAAATGAGGAAGTCTCTCTTAAACTGTCAGAGAATTTACCATAATTTATTTCTACAGTAGCAATGCCAACAGTAACTTTAGAATAGCTGAGAGAAAGTGAAGAGAGAATTGCTTCTCTTTTGATTTCTTACAGGAATTTACCATATGGGTATTTACCATTATGGGAATTTACCATACTTCATATTTACCCTACTTGATGTGGTAGGATAACGATGTGTGTACTCTCATCTAGGCAGATACTCTTCTGTGGTGAGTGAAAGACCAGTAATGAAAAGTAAACCTGCTCAAAGTAAATGTGAAAGTTTAAAAGCCACTTAGGAAGCTTAAGGTGCTAGTTTTTAACAGAATTAAGTCCCAAAAGTTGCTTAAAAGACCAACCTGCTACCCCAGCACAAAATAGAGTTAGTGCCACATAAGGTGACTGAAGGGGCTGGAAGCAATGCCCAAAATAATGCCCGTCTTTGGAAAAGATCTAGATTTTGCATTGTTACTTAAACTTGTGATTTGGCGTCATGGTGGTTGTGTCATTGATTTGATGGAGGGAACTGCTCAGCATGCTCGCAGTGACGGAATCCGGCATCTTTAAAACGCCACGCAGCAGTGCTGAGTTGGCAGCGATGGGACTGTGTGCTGTAATCATAGCTGGGTAACCTTATTTCTTCTCCTCTGTGCTCTAGAGCTGTAAAGTAATTTGCTTTGGATCACGAAAGGACAGCTGTTAAAGCTTAAAAGGATTTTGTTTTGTTTTGTTTTGTTTTGTAAATAAAACTTTTTCATATTAATCTACCCAAGTTGCAATATACGATGCTTTCTGACTTAAGTGCTGTGTTTCAGTAATGAATGTGTGTGAGTAGAATATGTGTGAGTAATAATGAACATGTGTGAAGAAACGTCAGATGGTTGTCTCTGAGGGACTGCATAGAATCACAGAACGATAGAATGATTTGAGTTGGAAGGGACCTCAAAGCTCATCCAGTTCCAGCCTCCTGCCACGACAGGGACATCTCCCGCTAGATCAGGCTACTCAAGGCTCTATCCAAACTGGCCTTGGACACTTCCAGGGATGGAGCATCCACAGTCTCCCTGGGCAACCTGTGCCAGTTTCTCACCACCCTCAGGGTAAAGAGCTCCTTCCTTAGATCTAGTTTAAACTTATGCTCTTGCAGCTTCCACATGTTACCCCTCGTCCTATCACTACAGGCACTTGTAGAAAGTCCCTGCCCACCCTTCTTGTAGCCTCTTCAGGCACTGGAAGGCTGCCAGAAGGTCTCCCCTTTAGGAGCCTTCTCTTTCCCAGGATGAACAAGCCCGACTCTTTCAGCCTGTCCTTGTGGGAGAGGTGCTCCAGCCCTCTGACCATCTTGGTCACCCTGCTCTGGATTTGCTCCGACAGCTCCAGGACTTTCTTGTGTTGGGGGCTCCAGAGCTGGATGCAGCACTCCAGGTGGGGTCTCACTGGGGCAGAGAAGAGGGGCAGAAACCCCTCCCTTACTCTGCTGGTCACACAGGTCTTGATGCATCCCAGGACAGGGTTGGTTTTCTGGGCCAAAAGCGTGCACTGTTCACTCATGTTGATCTTATCATCCATCAGGACCCAGGACCTCTCTCAATCCACTCATTGCCCAGCCTGTGTCTGTGCTTGGGATTGCCTAGACCTAGGGGCAGGACCTTGCACTTGACCTTGTTGAACTTCATGAGGATGACCTGGGTCCACCTCTCCAGACTGTCGAAGTTGCTCTGGATGACATCCCTGCCCTCCAGCATGTTAAACACACCACAGAACTTTGTGTTGTCGGCAAACTTTCTGAGGGTACGCTTGATGCCGTTGCCCATGTCATAGAACCGTAGAATCCTAGACTGGCCTAGGCTGGAA
>NW_009714642.1:0-3142 GCF_000703405.1 Apaloderma vittatum
TATGTCAATAAATACGACCCAATCTTAAATATCCTTCACCTCTCCACCCCTCCCATCTTCCCAGCCACCTCCTTCCCCCATCAGTGCAAGGGGACAGGCAATCACCTCCCTGCCATCCCAATCACCACGGGCTTCAGGAAGGGCCTGCTCTGGCAGCCTTCTCCCTCTCCTTCTCCTCTGGGGCTCTTCTCCTCTTTCTCCTCAGGGCAACGTCCCTTTGTTCTCCTCTCACCTCCAGCAGAAAAACTGAGAGATAGAACAATGGGGTCGCCTCTTAAATACCTTGATGGCAGAGATGCTCCTTGGCCTGGCCCTGGCCAGAGGGCAGGTCCAGCTCTACCTGGGGGTGAGGGAGGCTCTCGAAGCTTCACACGACTCTCCCACTTTTAGAAGGAAAACACAACTCACCAGACTCAAACCCATGACAGATGTCCCGTCCCCTCCCTGTTGTTTTCTTCACTCCTCCAAGCTGACCACCCGCCCATGGCCACCAGCCAACCCTTGGTAGAGCACATACTGGAAGCACCAACCTCAAACTGTCTCTGCTCTGGTTTGTGACCCGGTCGAGCAGACAGGGAGCTGCACCCAAGGTGCAGAACCTCGGGGCGACAAGCAGACTCTTAACGACCTGGGGCTCAACACAACTCCATCGCTTGGAAGACCCAGACCTCGCCCAGCACCAAGGGGACGTTTCTTGGCAGCATCCGCAACGCACTGCGCCGGGAACGCCGACCGGCCCCTCGTGAGGTCGGTGCTAATGAAAGATGTTATCGCTGAGCCTGCGTCCGGCCAGACAAACATAATTAGTGGTATTTGCAGAAGGCAAGCCTTGGCGAGGAGGGGAGGATGCGGGGTGGGAGCACATCCCCTTGCGATCCTTTGGGGGGGAAAAATCCACAGCCGTTTGGAGGCTGTCCAAGCTAGAATAACAGCCTCGCCGATGACTGTTTAATTAAAACCCGCGCGGCATTCGAAGGGAGAAGGGCTGCAAGTGAATAAGTGCGGTGATAAAATATGCATCGACTCCAGCATAAGTTCTCCCTCCCTGGCACAAGCCTTTGCTTAAACTGTTGATGGTTTTTGATTCACAAGCTCCAGCGAGGAGGGAACATTTGCCAGCCACTATTTCAATCCCGCCGGGAGTTTTTTCCGGGGGTTATAGCCACGCTGTAGTTTAGGATGTGTCAGCGCTGGCATCATAAACACAGATCAGAAACGCTATAAAAAGAAGGAAAAAAAGAACCGAAACCACATTCCTGGCTGGAGTTTAGCATCCTGCAAGCTCAGGCCAAAGGCAAGTTATTTCTCCGTTACTGAAATAAAATCAATAAAGCTCATTTTTATTTACAGAAGAGCCAAAGACGGGGAGAAGGGAAAACTCCTCGAGCTGCAGGAGGGGGATAGGAGTGTTGTGTTTATGGCTTTCAGCTGGTTTTCAACCAAAATCACAAGGTACCGAGCAGTGATTTCAAGGTGAAAAGCAGCGGTTGGGTTCTTCTCAGCTGCCTTTCATGGTCCTTACTGGTAATAACCCCAGGTCCCTTAGAGGTGCCAACCCTGGAGTGGAAACTCTTGCTCCAGGCGACCTGGGGACATGCTATCTTTCAAGAAGCAACCATCTAGCCAAATAAAACAGGATTTATTATTATATCTGCTATTTTGGTCCATCATCCTCCCACAAGCCCTGGGCATGGAGAGAGGGTGAGCATGTAGTTTGGGGACGATGGACTTTGTGTTGGGTCTCTGTCCCATCTCAAGTCTCTCCCTTAGGTCCTTCCAATTCAGGATCTCAGGGTCATCTCATCATTTTATTAAATCTCTGCTTAATTTGCTGTGTCCCTAACAAAACGACGGCATCTCTCTGGAAGCATCCTCGTCAGGCTATGAGGAGATGGAGCAGACCACACCACACTCATGGATGGCCAAGAAGACCATCCAGCCTCAGCCAAGAGCCAAGCCTGAGGACCATCCATCCTGCGAGCTGTCCAGGATAGATGGGAGCAGTGAAGTGTATCAGCCATGCAAGGATGGAGGAGCCAAGAGAAGCTGCAGTCATTTTCCCACCTGCCTTTGCTTTCAAAGGTCATTGGGGCTGCCCAGGGCTGTGCCAGCACCAGCTCCAGGAAAAAGCAGCCTGGACAAAAGAGCAGAGAGGTTTCAGGGCCTCATGTGCCTGCAGTGAGCTGCATCCTCCGCCTTCATGGCTGGTCTGGAGCCACCAACCCCACAAGGCTCATGGGAGCCTCCCTGAGCAGCTCCACAGGGGTGATGGGGGGATGGAACATCTCCCTGGGGAGGAAAGGCTGAAGGAGCTGGGGCTCTGCAGCTGGAGAAGAGGAGCCTGAGGGGTGTCCTCAGAAATGTTTATAAATACGTCAAGGGGGAGTGTCAGGAGGACGGAGCCAGGCTCTGCTCAGGGATGGCCAGTGACAGGACAAGGGGCAATGGGTACAAGCTGGAACATGGGATGTTCCACAAAAATATTAGAAAAAACTTTTTCACTCTGAGGGTGCCGGAGCCCTGGCCCAGCAGGGAGGCGGTGGAGTCTCCTTCTCTGGCGACATTCAAAACCCACCTGCACGTGTTCCTGTGCGATCTACTGTAGGTGATCTGGCTCTGGCACGGGGGTTGTACTGGATAATCTTTCGAGGTCCCATCCAACCCTGAACATTCTGTGATCCTCTGATCCCCGAGGCAGCTGCCATTGCCACAAGTGCCAGGTTCAGTCCAGCTCAGTCTCAGTGAGGGATTTTGAAGGTGTTACTGGTTGGGAGGCACCAGCGGTAGGAAACCCTCCCTCTAAACCTCACTGGCAGCCCGTACATACAGCTCATGGCACAAATACGACACGAGGAAATTTGCTGGCAAGGCCAGTGTGACGCTGTAGCAGAAGAAGCTCCCTGTCCCACGCTTCCAGCTGCTGCTCAGACCCAGCTCAGAGCCCAGGGATCACATCCTGCACCAAGACCCCTTGAGTCCTCCACCCCCAGGCAGGCATTTCACACCCCCAGCCCCATATGTACTTGTTTAAGCCCTGAGCTCCGGGCATGGGAGGATTTTTTCGCCCCCTCCATCCCACTCTCCAGCCCCAGCATCAGCCGGCAACGCAGCCGAGCTTGAAGCCGCTCAGACTGGCCACAGC
>NW_009714642.1:3200-5085 GCF_000703405.1 Apaloderma vittatum
GGCTCCACCCCAGCTATCCTATGGAAAACCCAAGCCTGCAGCACCTCAGCCAGGTCCTAGGTTTCCCTTCTCAACATTTAGGATGCTCTTCTCTTCCTCTCCTGGGGGGAAGGAAGAAGAGGCTGAAGGATGTGGCAGGAGCATTTATTGCAAGACCTGCTAAGAAAGCAGCTGGGAAGCCGAAAAAAAAAGAGAGAATTAATATAATTATGAATCAATAGAGATGCCTTCCACGTCAGGAAGGAGCTGAGCAACTGGATGCTGCAGGGAATCAGCATCCCAGTGCGGCTTGAGAGCTAAAAGCCATCGGAGGGGGAGGAAGCAACGTTTCAGTTTGGGGGCGAGGGGGTTAAATTTGCCGTGGCGATGGATTTTCAGTGCCTGCCATCGATAAACAGGGCAGTAATTATGTTGCATTTCTCTGATGGCTGCAGGTCTTTAGAAAAATCAACACAATAGCAGTTCACTGAATCTCAGCGACGCGCAAATTCGATCCGTCGTTTTGCTCGTGGCTGAGGCTCGCCAGCTTTGGGGTGGCTTTTTGGATGTTGTTGTTGTTTAAACCTTCAGTAAAAAGGTTTACATGGGTTTCACGCCACCGCCACCCCCTCGGTTTCGGTGGGAGGCATCCAGGTTTACGCCTCCCTCTCTAAGAGCCGGATGAAACACCAACAAAGGGGCTTTCTTACAACATGTGGTAGAGAAACAAATCAAAATATTCACAGCAAGAATGAAAAACCTCGGGCTGGAAACAGGTTTGCGCTTGGTTCGCTGACAACAGAGCCTCTTTTCCTTTTTTTCCTCTCCCCCAAAAAAGAAGAAACTTTACCAAAATATCATTTCTGTCACAAAGAGGCACTGTTTTCGCTCCCAAAGAGCACCACTGTGGCTGCAAACAGTCCTAAAACATCCAAGCCTGTCAAGCAACGGGTAAAAATTTGCATCAAAACAGGTGGGAAAAAAATGAAGTCTACCTTTTTCTTCTTTTCCAACATGAAGCCAGCAAGGTCAAAGGAAAACCCTCCTGATTTTGCAGTGAATGAATCGTGTTTCACCTGAGGCTGAAACTTTCTGCAAGCCCTGGTCCGTGCTATGGATTCACAGCCTCTGCTCTGTTTTTTTCCATCCGATTGGATGCGGAATATCCCAGAGGATTTACTACAGGTGGATCTCACCTGAGCCAACCCACCGGTGAGCATGGAGGATGATTTGGATGACCAGCACCAACACAACCACCTCCATCCCCACTATCATCATACCTGTCCCCCCCCGTTCCCTCCTTACCCCCTTTCACACGGATGCGAGGTGCTGGCATCCCCGACAGCGATCCCACTCACCCCGCACCCCTAACCCGCTAATTGGCATGTCCTTGTTAAAAATAATTTCACAGACATGGGAAAGAAGCACATATGGAGAGAGTCCCAGACATCCAAACCACCAAACCAGGGCTCCCTCTAGATACCGGATTCCTACAAATAGGTTAACTTTAAGAGGCACTTGTTTCCGCCCTGCTGTAGGTTGCAGTGATTTTTCATGGGCTCTGAAGCTGGGACTTGTCCAGATTGGGAAGGATGTGTTTCCTTAGAAAAATGTTGTCCTGCATCTCCAGGCATCAGCCCTGGGGGAGCATCCCGCCTGTTGCACCCAATTTTGGTACCCAGAGCCGCGAGGATGCAGCTCTCCCAGCATCTCTCTCCCCATTTAATTTGCATTACTTCCCTCCTCGCCCACACAGGGTGCAATCCCACCTCCCCCAGGGTGCAATCACACCGCCCTGCCCAGGCTTTATCCCCAGAAAAGAGGTGGATGCGTTGGGATAGTTGGATGCTCCCCACGTCGGCTTTAACCCCCTCAAATTTGCCCCCCCCCAACCCCCCCCCTGACC
>NW_009714642.1:5099-7895 GCF_000703405.1 Apaloderma vittatum
CCACGCCAGCACCAGATGTGCTGCGAGGAGATCGCCCGGGTTGCTACGCAGCTGCTCTCCCCCCTTTTTCTTTGCAGGCGAATAAACAGAGATGAAGCCGTAACAGCCATTTGCACAAAGAAAAGCATCTGCACCAAGCCAAGCATCCAAAATTTTTTATTTCTGCATGATGGGCCTATTTGGAGAGCTTTTTATTTGTAATTAAAATGCAGCCATTACAAGTATTTTGTTTCCAGCTAATTGTTTTCTTTCTTTCTTTCTTTCTTTTTTTTCACTCCTCCCTTCCTTGTTTGGAATGATAGACGAGGGCTGAAATAGCAGGTCGGGATGGCTGGGAAAAGCACCCATAATAAAACCAGCCCTTAATAAAAAAGAATCATGTCTTGGTGATGCACGCACGGCTGTACTTTCTGACTTTCTCTTTGGTTTGTGCGGTTTTTTTTTCCTTTCCCCAGCCTGTAAACACAAGCTCGTTAGGGCAGGGTGGCTCATTAGCAGGGTCCTATCTGCCTTGATGTTTCCATCAGCAACACGGGCACAGGGTTGTTTAAGCCAGTCTATCATCATCAGCCACTGCAAATACCTTAATCCGCAGCAAGCAAGAAACGTAGCCTCCCAGAATGCTGGCTTTAAAGATAAAAAATAAGAATAATGTGGAAATGGCCACCTTACAGTCCAGCTCCCCACGAGCCATGTCCTTGGAGCCACCAACTCCGTGGTTCCCTGTGGAGCAGGGGAAGTTTTCTACTTTCCCCATCTCTTTCCCAGAGCATCCAGCTCAGAAAAAGGGTCAGCGAGCTAAAAAAGAATTAAACCGAGACAGTGCAGCACACAGCTCCTCGCAAAGGTTATTTGGATGGGTGAAAAACAGCAGCAGACGGGCGATTCCTTGCCAGGACAAGCAGGGAGAAGCCAGCAGCCACTTCCATAAATGTGAATTTGGGGCCAAGATTTGGGGTAAACCTATGCAGGGAGAGGAGCTGGGGGATGAGTCAGGGTGAGTCAGGCCCTCTTTGCTTCCAGCATCCTCGAGAAAGTCGTGGCACCTCGCCCTGATTTTGCAGCCGGATGGGGAGCAAAGTCCAGATCAGGATCAGGAAAGCAGAACAGCCAGGTTGCTCCCCTTTTTGGTTCTCTATGTCACTCCAGGCTATCGCTGTAGACTTCTGACACCGAGCCCAGCCCTTACTGGAGGATTAACAGTGTCAATGCATCAGCTGGGGAGATATTCCTTGGGTTTTGTGGCTCCAGAACAAAGCAATTGCAAGGGACGGGCAAAAATAAAAAGGGATTTGGCAGTTTTGCAGTCTGCTCCTGCCCCAGAGAAAGTCTGCCCAAATTTAGGCCATCAAGTCCCAAGGGAAAAGGCTAGGAACAGCCACTGAGATGCAGGAGAGGGATGGATATGAGGCTTAGCACCTCAGTAGCCCCAAAAGACGGAGGATTCCCAGCTCAGTGCAGTAAAATTCACCTGGAAATTTTGTCTCATCCCTTGGGGACTCAGAGGCTGCTCCCTAACTCCTTCCCCGCTGGGAACTTCTAGGACTTGGCAACACTGGGAACCACCCAGGCTCCCCAGTAAAGTTACTGATGGACCAAGAGGAGATAATTTTGGCCAGGACAGAGCTGTAGGAGCAAGGAGACCCAGAGCTACCCGAAGCACAAGCATCACCAGCCCTGTCCAAATGCATTAGGGCACTTCTGCCCCTTAAATGGCAGCAAAACGCGCTCAGAGCCACCTCAGCGCTCCAGTCATTTCTGCTTTACAGCCTTTTTTCCATTTTGCTTTCTCGGCACCGACTCTTCCGTTTTATTTTTTAACTTGCTCTGCTGCTGGGAAGGTGCAAAGATGCCTCTTGGGGAACATCAGCAGAACCAAAAGCCGAGGAGCGGAAGAAAAGCTGAGCTGGCTCCATGTTAACCTGAAAAGTTTTGCAAGGGAAGGATGGAGATCTGCAGCCCCATTGCTTGTGAAACAGGTCTGAGTGGGTGCTCAGGGAGTGTTGGGGTACCTGGTCAGTCCTACATCCCCCTCCCTTCACCCACTCCTGGCTCCATCCCTAAGGACCCAAACCTGTAGCAAGGGCAGAGAGTTGTTACCCCTCTTTGCAAGTGAACCACTGGAATCAGAGGGGGAAAATGAACGGGTGAGATATTTCCAAAGATAGAAATTTCCATCTCCATCCTGACAGCCTAACATGTAGCTCATGGAGGTCTACCAAGTGCTGAAAGAGCTCTGCAGAGGAAGCTGGACATGGGCAGAACCAGCTCTGCCAGTTTCTTCCACCACTAAGGCACTGGGCAACGGCCATGCCTCTATCTGAACGGGCAGGTCTGGAGATATTGACTCATTTCCTATTCCAGGATGTGGCCTTCAAGGATTTATTGCACCAAAAAAAGCTAAACTGTACTGCTGGCAGAGCCCACAGCAAGGGTGGAGGCCATCGCAGGAGGATCTTTGCTCCAAACCAGCCCCCAGGTCTTTAACTAAGCCTCAGACTGAGCTCCTAAAAATCACCTGCTTGGGCAAACACCCAGCAAGGGCGAGAGGAAGATGTGGAGCAGCAAATCCCAGGTCTGCAAACACCTGATCCACGTCTTGCTGACAGCACCATGCATTTGGCGACCCCCTCCCAGCTCCATCCCCGTCATCTGCTGCAGCCTCCTGCTTTCAGCACAGCTCACTGATTAATTACAAATGAGCAACCGGTTGGTGTCACTTCCCCGCCCTCACCAGCCAGCACCGGAGCGAAGGTTTGACAAGGTCCAAGCCATCTGTTCAGGCCACAAACTCGG
>NW_009714642.1:7915-8250 GCF_000703405.1 Apaloderma vittatum
GAGAGGGGTAAGAGAGACGCCCAATTTGTGCTCGACCCCTCCATCCTGCAGAAGGACAGACACGCTGCAGACAGACAAGAGACCTCCCTCTCCGTCTCCAGCTGCTGGATGCTTCAAGCGATGGAGATTTGCATCCTAAAGCCTTTGAAGCTTGGCTGGAGCTTGGCAGAGGGAAGCACCGGCTGGGGCAGACGGCACCATGAGAAGAGGATTCATCTAAGGCACCCGAGGACTCCTCAGCAATTAGCAATTAACAGAGACAGTGTGACAGCCCCGACGCTAGAAGGCAGCGGCATTTCGAAACCCATACGCCGGGTGGTTTGGCAGGGCCAGCA
>NW_009714642.1:8347-12257 GCF_000703405.1 Apaloderma vittatum
TCCCCTGGGAAAGCCGAGACTCCTCGACTTAACCATCCTTAGGGGTACTGCTGTGGTCCCCAAGGCCACTGCAGGCCCCGTTGATGTTGGTACTGAGCGATGGTGGTGCAGTGCTCTGTGGTTTTTCTTCTTTTTTCTGATCCCCTGCACGGGCATCCCTTGCCTGCTCCCCTCCCAATCCTTGGGCTGTGCTGACCCCTCCTGGGCTGCAGCCTGCACGAGCAGCAGCCTTCTCCTTCCTTCCTACTGTTAGAAAGTGGAGGATGAGTCCCAACTCGCTCCCCAAAAGCACTTCCCTTCTCTCCAGAGAGCATCCAGGGGCAGTCAAGCCTCGATGCTCCCAGTTCGCTGGCCGCGCCTCTGGGATGGACAAATGCCCACCAAAAGCCATCGAGAGAAGGCAGGTGAGGTGTTCATCAGGTTTTCTACCTCCACCTTCCCAAAGCATTAATAAAAGGAAGAATAGAACAGCGGCTGCTGAGGACAGCCCTGGGCTACGTCTCAAAGAAACCACCACCAGCTGCTGGGCAGTCCATCAGTTCAGGGGGAACTGTGGCCTCTACAGCATGAAGCAGACGTGCTACAGGGATGTAGGAGTTCACAGGCACACACGCCGCCAAGACCCCCCACCGCCAACGGCCTCGTCTCAGTCATTACCCTCCAACAAGATAATGAGCTCCTGAGCGCGGCACAGAGAGAAGGAGGCACTCGAACGGGAGCTCTGACAGCAGCTGCCGGAGAAATCATTAAAAGCGAGTACTGGACTTCAGAGATCAGTTGCAGAAGTCTAAATCCATACCGGCGGCTTTTCCGCGCTCACCGGTGAGCTGCTGCTTGCAGAGGTAATTTAGCATCAGCTGGATGCCCAGCAGGTGAGCACGGACACCCTCTGAGAGGTGAGTGCCAGGCGAGGGCAGAACTCTTGCGTGTGGTGCAAGGCCAAACCCCCAGGTTGCTCCCCATGAGTACCACAAGCCCCTCTCAGCCCTGGAGCCCCCTAAAACAATCATAGAATTGTTTAGGTTGGAAAAGGCCTTTAAGATCGAGTATAACCATTAATCTGGTGATGCCAAACTATGTTCCTGAGCACCACATCTACACAGCTTTTAAATACCTCCAGGGATGGTGACTCCACCACATCCCTGGGCAGCCTGTTCCAATGCTTGACAACCCTTTCGGGGAAGAAATTTTTGGTAATATCCGATCTAAATGTTCCCTGGAGCACCTTGAGGCCATTTGATCTTGTCCTATGGTTTGTTACTTGGGAAAAGAGACTGATCCCCAATTCCTGAAGACCAAGACCTGGTAAGAAACATGGTGTTCTAAGGGTTGTAAAAAGAGCAGCCACATGTCTGCTTAAGGAGAAATAAAGCATTGCAGTAGAGGGGATTTATGGCCAATAAAAAGTGTGGAGCACTGATCGAAGATGCCTTCAGTAGTTTATAAACACATAAACTTGCACCATCCCCTTCCATACATCAGCGGCGGAAAATGAATGTGCCTCGAAGAGGAGACGCCTGAAAATTCAATTGCTCTCACTGGTCCTGAAAAGGAAGAGCAAGCTCTGAGCATCTCCACATTTCCCCAGGGAGATGAGGTGATGCAGAAGAGTGACCCAGCTCAGGACCCGTTGCATAGCATGTTCTGGCAGGGGGCACCAAGAAAAATGAAGTGTCCCCTCAGAGGGAAGCAGATAGGAGCTGTGGTTCACTACATGCAGAAGGGCTTGAGATCTTGTCCCCAGAGTACACCGTGCCCTAGATAAAAAGCTACAAAGGTCAAGGAACCTTTATAAAATCCTAGATAAAAATCTACCAAGATCAAGGTGTTTCTTAACCAAACTTAAGGCGTTTTTGTACCGCTCAGCCCTGGCTTGAAGCACTCTGCCACGGAGGTTTTGGAGCCAGCAGACAAGGCTGGAAGACCCATGCTGATGTTCTTTTTCTCCCTCAGTGGAACTAGACTTTATAAACAGGTTATCTAAGTGGATAAAGCCAGCCCAGCTCAGTCGGGAGGTCTCCTGCAGATGGCCAGGACCTTAAAGCAGAGCAAGGGATCCTCTTGACCTCTATCTTGCCCTAGATGCTCCCAAAGCTTTTACCAGGTTCATTAGCTGTGTGGTATCTGTGATTTAAATTGAGGATCTTCCCTAAGGAAAAAAAAAACCAAAATACAGGGAAAGGAAGAAAAGAGAAATAACCAGGCGTCTGGAAAACAAGCCCGAAAAGATGTTTTTAAGTTTGCTGAGACCACTGACCAAGTCATGGACCATCTCTGCAGCTTCAACTTACTGCAGCAGTGGCAGCAAGCCTGCAGGATCTCAGCATCTTCCCCCCTACAGCTATTTTGTCAGTGACGATGACAAAGTGCAACATCAGAGGAAGATTTCTGCCTGCTCAGGTTTGAGCGGAGAAGTTAAAACACTGCTTTGCCCCAGCCCTCCCACGGGCACAGGAAAGATGCTAAAAAATGCGACAGCCCTAAGCTAGATGTCACAGCAATGTGTTGAAAAGGAAGAGACATCCAGACACCTAACGTGGCTCCGGATCTCCCCAAATTCATCATTCCGAGCGGCCTCCAAGTGCAGCTGAGCTGCCAACTGCTGGCAGGGTGTTCTTGCCATCTAGTGGCTCCTCGCTTGAGTGCAAATAGCAAAAAGAAGGCGATTTTAAATCCCACTCCCCGACTCATCTGCACTATTTCTATCTTTAAGCAGCATGAGACCAGAAGACACGATTTTTTTCAATTTTTTTTTTTCTCTTCCATCCTTATTTTCTCTTACTTCATTCACAGCTAGCATCCTTTAGAAGTTTTCTTCTTTCAATCTTGCTCTAAGTCAACATTTTTCTAAGGTTTACTACTGCTGCAGCAAAGGACTGCACGTTTATGCAGGAAAATCTGGAAGGTACAAAAGGACACGCTCAAAGCTCAGGCTGGGCCATCAAACTATATTGCCAAAAATCTTCTAAGCCACACAGTCATTTTTGTGTCCGAAACCCTTGGTCACGCCAAGACTCTTATTCCCTCTTCCACTCTGCTGTGGAGAAGGATGTTCATTTCTTAATGCTATTCATGTATAAAATGCAAAGTAGAGCTGCAAAACCAACCCTATTGTTTCCACGAATTTTGGCCGATTTATGATGCGACCCTTGGCTTTAACAGGGTAAGGCTGATTTAGAGGACCTCGAGACCCCATGTACACCGCGTTATGTGATTTCATCTCTCCCAAGAGCCCCGTTCAGCCCAGAAGTTGTCAGAAAAAGCCCTTCCCGGCATACTAATAAGCTTTTTCACAGGCAATAGCTTGCCTTAGTCTGCCGTCATGTAGATTGTATTGGAAATCACTATTTGACAAGGCTCAGTGCTTACTCAGTGGCATATTCTTCCTATCAACCCACTCAAAACCATGTTTAGGAACAAGATAATACTTGCTGCTGTTAAGTGAGCATGCAGGAGGACTCCTCCTCCTCAGTGCAATGGATCTCACTACTCATTTCTCTGTGTATTTTCATTTTTTAAGGAGCCAGAAGACAGTTAACCCCTTACAGTCACTTTCCAAAGCTGTTGTAAGGGGGAAAATCAGACCCAATTTTGCTGCGGATGTTCTCTAGAAAAGACAAAAAGTTAAATGCAATTAACAGGAAGCTCAGAGAAAAAATGCAGCTTAACAAATCATTGAGGCACAGCCAGATAGTTGAAAATCAAAAGGTTATCTCTGCAACATGAAATGAGAGAAGGTGTCACCCAAGATAGTCAGAGGTGAGGGGGAGAATCACACAACATATTGGGCAAGGCAGGAGGGGGAAAAAACACTCCAGCCAGGCTTGTCTGGGTATTTCTAAAGGCCCTCTCTCCCCATATCCTTTCTCTTTTTTATTGCCAGGGCTAGGAATTTGCCCAGATATCAAGT